>NW_026591450.1:2133500-2169724 GCF_907164565.1 Psammomys obesus | reverse complement strand
GTGTGTGTGTGTGTGTGTGTGTGTGTGTGTGTGTGTGTGTGTGTGTGTTATGATAAACACTGGCTCAAACAAATAGTTTGGAAGTAGCCTTATACAGCAAATATTCATCAGAACTGCCATAAACAGCATACTTGAACACCACTCGAGTAAGTATATGTCTGTGGTACTTACTGCTAGGGGGTCAGTTGGAGTAAACTTAGTTTCATGTAAAACTCTGTTAAAGATTTTTGTGAAGTATTCCTCATTCCTTCCCCATGTGGTGCTTTTCTGAATGCTACAATAATTATAAAGCAAAAGCCTTCACTAGAGACAGTTAGACATCAGGTAGATACAGGAATATGCACAGAGACACAGAGACAATAGCAGGGACACAGATGAGACTCAAGTCATAAACTACAGAGGAGCCAGAAATCACGAAGTCAAGACAAATGGAATAGCAAAGAAAGTGGAAACTCAGTTATACTCGGAGAAGCGCTGAGCGCTCTGTAATGAGACACTAGCCCAATTTGATGCCTTTGGGGTTATCTTCAGAGGGTTTAACTGTGCAAACAGCTATATTCGCAAAAGCAACCTATATATTAATACACAGTTTCCAAACAAATTTCAATCATATTCTTCATAGGACAGAAAATAGCACTAAAATTCGTATGCGGGTACAAACAGGTCAAAGAGATAAAACAAATCCTAAGTGTACAAAGCAGTGATAGTGTTACGACAATACTTAACTTCATACTACACCAGAGACATGATGACGTGTTGACAAAGCTGTGCATTACCTGCATGGAAACAGACACTGGAAATGCACAACAACTGAAAAAAAACCAGGGAAAACAAAGCATGTGCCTCTCACTGCCATGTTGCCATGGTTCCCTTTTTTTTTTTTTTTTTTCCCAAGGTAACAAAAAATATACAGCGGAGAACTGATAGCCTCTTCCAGAAACAGGGGAAGATAAATTGGACACCCACATACAGAAGAATAAAAGTAGATTTCTATCTCTCATCCTGTACAAAAATCGAACCAAAATGGCTCAAAACATTAATATAAGACCTGAAATTCAAACTGTTATAGGAAAGCATGAGAGGAAAGATACTTCAAAATGTAGGCATGTGCAAAGACTTTCTGAACAGAGCTCCAATGGGTCAGGAAATAATTGAAAGAATGGACCAAGGAAGACTGCCTGAAATTCGAGTTTCTATACAGCAAATAAAACAGTCAGTGACATGAAAGGAGAATATAAATACACAAGACCACGCCTGCGCCAACTATAAATCTCACATTAAATTAGCCTTTACAACTCTGTGAAGAAGTCAAAAGTTAAACCTGAAAAGCACAAAGAATCCAATCAGTAAACGAGCGAAGGATTTGAAGGAACAGTTCTCAAAAGATGAGAGCACAGCCAGGCAGGAAATATGGGGGGAATGTTAATCACTCTTATATCATCGTGGATACACAAATTAAAACTACAATTAGATCCAGTCTCACCCCAGGCAGAATGGGCGCCATCAAGAAAACAGGAAAAGCCTGTGAGGTTGTGTGGGACTGACCCTGATGTATTGCTGATAGGAATGGAAACTTGTATAGCAACTATGTAAATCAGTGTCTATGCTCCTCATGGAAACTAAAATTAGGATTACCATAGGATCCAATTATACCAGTTCTGAATATATACCCGAAGGGATCTGACTTGGCATATCATCGTGCGTATTGTAACATTATTAATAAAATCCAAGTTGTGGAACCCATATAGCTGCCTTACATGGGAAATATGTGGGTTTGTGTGTATATGTGGGTATAAATTCATATTCTTAAAGTTAAAAAAAAACAATTATGGCATGGGAAGAAGGTGTCTAAAAAGAGGAAATAAGAGAGAATGAAGGAATATGACAATATACCTCACATTCTTACCTAGATGCTGATCTAGATTTAAATATATTTGACTACATATTATATATATCATGATATATAATAATAAGCATATTGTTTTGCATTAAAATTAATAAAAACAATAGTGACCACTATTGAATTGGCATTAAACACCCAAAACCCTCAGTTAATGAAGACAAACTATGTCCTCCTTCCACTTGCTTGCGTTCTGGTACCACAACTAACAGTGAAGATTCAAAGCAATTTGGCCATGCTGGGCTGGCCATCGGGCAATCTCTACTATCCTTTTTGTCCTCCATTACAATCTCTGCAGTCTTAACCTCCTCCTGCCACAACCCCATTCCCTGACACTCTACCTCTTGGTACAGAGCCAGACCCCCAAAGCCTTGAATCTCCAGACTTATCCTTTGTCCTACTACAGCCCATTTGCAGGAGTGCCTCCTCCTGCCTCCTCAATGCCCTGGGGAATCTGTTCCAATCCTCCTTGTTCTTTCCCACAGCCTCTCTTAGCCCATCTCTGTTCCTTTCTGCCACCTACCAAACTTCAGAAGCACTCTGAACCAGGGAACCCACATGCAACACACTCGCCTAGGATTCTGAGAAGACAACAGTAACCAAAGAACAGAACACCCATCCAAAGTATCAAGATCGCATAGCAGCACCAAGAAATACTTGAAACATTATAACTCCAGATTCCTAAACATAAACATGAATAGTCAAGACAATATAACCCGAACCCACTAACCTATTACAGTAGGCCAAGAAATGTAACACAGATGTACTTCAAAATTGTGATTATGAATATGTTCAAGGACCTTAAAGAGATTATGAATAAATGCCTTAGTGAGCTCTGAAAACACAAAGAAACAGTTTATGGAAATAATGAAAATGGTTCAAGACATGAAAGTAGGAACAGAATCACACATACATACACACACACACACACACACACACACACACACACACAATCCAACCTGAAATAAAAATTTAGGATGTCAAGAATCTCAGAGTACAAGAGAAAAAAGAGACGATCTCAAAAGTGTTGAAGACAAGATAAAATAAATTGACACCTCAGTCAAAGAAAATGTTATTTAAAAAAAAATTCAAAGCCTAAAACACCAAATCATCCAACAACTCTAGGACACTATGAAAATAGTAAATCAATGAATGATAAGGATATAAGAAGGAGAGAATACATAGATCAAAGGAGAAAATTTTCCCAACATAAAGGAGTTGCCTATGAAAGCATTCAGAACATCAAACATTCAGGTCCAGAAAGAAAATTCTCCATGACATCTAACAATCAAAGCACAAAATGTACAGAAACAATTTGTTTGTTTGTTTATATGTATCAGACAAACAAACAAACCCAATGGATATTGAAAGCTTCAATGAAAAAGACATAAAGATATAAGGTCAGATCCATTAAAATAACACTCAATGAGGAGTCTGAAAAGGGACCTGGACACACACTTTATAAACCTTGAGAGATCACAGAAGCCAGCCAAGCCCAGACTACTATACCCTGCAAAATTAAGAATTGAAATCAACAGAAAAAGAAAATATTTTACAAAACAAAATTTAAGCAGTAACTATCTACCAATACTGTTCTACAGAAGGAACTAGAAGGAAAATATCAATCTGAAGAGATTAACCACACCCCAAAAGATACAAGGAATTAAACAATCCCCAAACAGAAAATCAACAGGTAGAACAAATATATCATGCAAAGAAAGTAATCAAAATCAGTTAATACTGCTTATTGATAATTCTCAATATTAACTATCTGAATTACCAAATAAAAAGATACAGACTGACAGATTGGATTAGAAAACAGGATTCATCTTTCTACTGTGTCCAAGAATCACAGCTTACAATCAAGGATAGATATCACCTCCCGGTAAAGGATGAAAAATGTTATTTTAAGCAAATGGACCAAGAAATAAGCTGGTATAGCTATTTTAATATAGAGAAACAACAACAACAAAAGACTTGAAACCAAAACTAATCAGAAGAGATAGGGAAGGACAATACACTTTCATCAAAGAAAAAATCCACCAAGAGGACATTGCAACACTAAAAGCATCTATGCAACAAACACAAGGATACTCGTGTTTATAAAAGAAACACTTTACAACCTAACTCACATATTGAGCAGGACAGTGATAGTGGGAGACTTTCGGTACCCTACTCTTGCCAGCAGACATGTCCTCCAGAAGAGATTAAACACAGAAATGCTGGACCTAACTGATGTCATAAGCCAAAAGTATCTAGTAGATATCAAGAGAACACTTCATCCAAACATAAAATAAATATACATTTAAATTCTTCTCAGCACCTCTTAGAACTTTCTACAAAATCGTGTCTCTGTTAGACGCAATGGAAGTGCCAACCGATACAAGAAAACTGAAAAAGCAGTTTTCATCCTCCCTCACAACCATCGATTAAAACTCAGTATCAACAACAACAGAATATACAGATGTTCATGGAAACTGAACTACTCACTACTAAATAAAGATGTGTCAAGACAAAAATCAAGAAGAAAATGTAAACCATTTTAGAATAGAATTAAAATGAAAATAAAATACAACACACCCAAACCTATAACATATAATGAAATAGTTCTAAGAGTTAAGTTCTTTGCCTCAATGAAAAAATTAGAGAGATTTCATACTAGTAACTTAATAGCATACTTGGAAGCTCTAGAACAACAAGAAAAATAACACTCCAAAAGAGTAGTCAGCAAGACATAATCAAATTCAGACCGAAACCAACAGAAACAAATACAACAGAACAATCCAATGGAAGAAAGAGTTGATTATTTGAGAAAATAAATAAGACTGGTAAAACCTTAGCCAAACTAAAAGACAAACAAAGACAATCCAAATTATTAATTTGGATTAAAGATGAAAGGAGGAAATTACAGCAGACACTGGGAAATTAAAGTTAAAGGAGGAAATTAAAGTTAAAGTTAAATAAAATTAAAGATGAAAGGAGGAAATTACAGCAGACACTGGGAAAATTCAGAGACTCATAAGGACATACTTTAAAATTCTGTACTCTATCAAACTAGAAATCTTTAAAAAAAAGATTAACTTTGTAGTATATATAACCTACCAAAGTTAAATCAGAATCAAATAAGCAATTTAAACAGATTCATAACATCCAGTGAAATAAAAGCATTAGTTAAAAGTGTCCCAAGTAAAAAAGACCCAGAGATAAATGGATTCAATACAGAATTCTACCAGATTTTCAAAGAATTAATGACAGTTCTCATGAAATTGCTCTGCAAAAACAGAAAGTAAAAGATTGTTTCCTAGTTATTTTTACAAGGAACTATTACCCTGATATCTAAGTCACACAAAGACCTAACAAAAAAGAAAATTATAGACAAATATCCCTGGTGAACATAGATACAAAAAGTTCTCAATAAAATACTTGCAAATCCAAGAACATATCAAAAAGATTACCCACCATTATTAAGTTGGCTACATCCCAAAGATGAATCAATAAAAAAATCCACTGTATAACCATATAAACAGACTGAAAGATAAAAACTGCATGATCATCTCATAAAATGTAAAAAACCATTCCTTTGGCAAAATCTAACATCCCCTCATAATAGGAGTCCTGTAGGGATATGCCTTAACAAAATAAATATTACTTACAGCAATCCCACAGCCAACATCAACAAAATAAATAGAGAGAACCTCAAAGCATTTCCACTAAAATCAGGAACAAAACAAGGATGCCCACCCTCTCCATACTTATTCAATATATTACTTGAAGTCTTAGCTAATGACATGACAAATGAAAGGAATGAAAATAGAAAAAAAAAGTTAAAGCATTTTCATTTAAAGATAATATGATTTTTCCCTATAAAGGACCCTAAAAACTTCACCAAGAAACATCTACAGTTGATAAACACTTTCAGTCAAATATCAGGATAAAAAATTAATAGAGAAAAATCAATAACCTTTCTACATACAAATGACAGACTGAAAAAGAAACTAGGGAAATAACACCTTTCATAATAGTCCCCTCCAAAAATCTTGAGATAATTCTAATCAAACAAGTGAGAGATTTGTACAATAAATCTTTAAAACACCAAGGAAAAACAATTGAAGAAGATATTAGAAATGATAAGATCTCCCATGTTCATGGATCAGTTGTAGTAAAAATGGCCATCCTACAGAAAGCAATCTACTGCTTCAGTGGAATCTCCACAGACATTCCAAGATAATTCTTTACAAATTTTGAAAGGATAATCTTCAGCTCCATATGGAAAAAAAAAAAAAAGAAAGAAAGAAAAGAAAACCAGGATAGATAAAATAACCCTGAACAGGAAAAAAACTGCTGGATGGTACCATCATCAAATTGGTACTACAGAGCTACAGTAATAATAATAAAAAACAAAACCTGGCAACAAACTCAAACTTAAAATAGTGTAAGTCCATGCACGTAGGGACATCAGATCTCTTATGAATTATACAGAATTATACACTAGGATAAAGACAGCACCTACATCAAATGATGCTGTTCAAAATGCATGACTACATGTAAAAAAAATGCAAAGAGATCCATATTTATCACCTTGCACAAAGCTCACTTCCAAATGGATCAAGGATGTCAACACAAGACCAAATATCCTGAATCTGACAGGAAACAAAATGGGGAATAGTCTTGCGCTCACTAGCACAAGAAAAGATGTTCCAATAGCACAGGCACTCAGAACAATGATTAATTAATGGGAGTTCATAAAACTGAAAAGCTTCTATTTGGCAAAGACACAATCACCTTGGCAATTCATCAGTCTATAGAATGGAAAAATACCTTTACCAATTACACACACGGTACAAGTGTCAGCATCTAAAATATAATAAAGAACTTTAAAAAACCCTGAAGTTCCAGAAAACAAATAACCCAATTACAAATGTGACACACAACCAAGAAGAGAGTTCTAAAAGGATAAAACGCTGATAGCTGAGAAACAACTAAAGAAATGTTTACTATCCCTAGCCATCCATGATAAGCATCAATACTATGTTCAGATTTCATCTTACACAGGACAGAATTGCTAAGAACAAACAATGAAACCGGTGACAGCACATGCTGGTGAGAATGTAGGGCAAGAGAAACAGTTATTCATTGTTCATTGAGAGTGCACACTTGTTCAGTGCTATGTAGATCACTGTGGTGGGTCCTCAGAAAGCTGGGGCTAGAGCTACCTCAAGATCTAGCTACACCACTCCTGAGCAAATACCAAAAGTATTCTACATTCTATTATAGAGATACTTGCTCGTCCACGTTCATTGTTGCTCTATTAATAGCCAGACACTGGAAACATTCTTCATTTCCATCAACTGATTAATGGATAATGGAAATATGGTACATTTACACAGTGGAATGTTATTGTGTAATAATATTATCTTGATAATGTTATTTTGACAATAATGTTATCTTGCAAAAATGGAAAATTGCTGGTCAATAGGTGGAGCTAGAAAACAATCATCCTGAATGAGTTAATCCAAACCCCCAAAAATGAATATTACATGTTTTATCTTGTTTGTGGATATAAGCTTTCATGCCTCAAATACATGTGCTAAAATCTACATAAGCATAGAAGTTAGGTAGATTAAGGCTTTGGGAAGAGGGAATAATCTCCCAAAGGGAGAGTAATAGCGTATATTGTAATCAAGAGAGACTGGGATGGGAAGATTAAAAGGGGGAAGATGGATGTTAAGGGAAGGGGGGATCATGGAGAGAGACAATTACAATAAGAGCCATCTGAGGGGCCATATGGAAACCTGCAACTATAGAATCTTCATAAACTATACACATCCATGAAAGGAATATAAATGGAGCCTCCACACAGTGGGGGAGAGAACGTCCCAACTAGACACCTTATGCTACCAAGTGAATATTCCATTGCCAGAAGCAGATGGATGATGTCATGTTGATTCATTGGCCAAAGAGGCCCCGGGAGAACCCCCAAATATCACAGGCTACTGTGAAGACTCTTGTTTGCTTGCTGATGGTAAGACCCTGTTGCATGGCAAGACCATACAGCACATGTGTATCTCATCCAGCACAGAGGTGTAGAGCTGGTTCCTAACTAGAGGCTTTAGCACTACTGACTACTGTTTGTGGGGGTGAAAGGTCCTGTGCGTGCTACAAGAGAATGGAGATCATCCACCTACAGACACATTAACTGATAAGAGTTCCTGCCTGTGAGATTGGCAGGTGCAATCGTGAAACAAATGCTATAGGAACAGTTAAGCCACTTAAGGGTTAATCCATAGGCTGGAGCACATGCCTGACACTGTGAGGGTGGCCAAAATCCTGAGACTGGATAGGTCATGAGCCAAGGGTCAGGGGGGAGGAACTGTTCTGCTAAAAGAAAATAGGACCAAAAGGACATTTAAGGACATTCTGTTTTGTCCATATACCAGTACATTCAGGTATCTATGAAGAAGAGGAAAGATTGTAAGAGCCAGGGGTGATGGATGACTCCAAGGAAATCATGTCTTCCAGACACAGTGGGACCGTGCACATATGACTCCCAGACTGTGGCAGAACGTGCAGGGCCCTCGTAGGGTCAAGCCAGACAAGGTGCCAGCACTGAGAGGGGAAAGCAGGCAGAGACTCTCACTCCTTACCTAGAAACTATCATCAAAACATACCCTATTTCCCCAACCACATCGTGAGGGCAAGTTCCAAGATTTAGCTTGCCCCCTAGAGCCTATTTTCCAGAAATGATCTGTTCTACCTCAGGGAACTTGGTACACAAAAGCTGTTACTAATGCAATGTGTTTCGTCACCAAGTTGTGACCATTAATGTTTATTCTCAGTTTGACAGAATTTAGAATTGCATGGGAGACAAGCTTCTGAGCATGCCCATTTGGGGTATTATCTACTTCCTGGCTGGAAGCCTGGACTGAATAATGGAGAACAGGGAAGCAGACAGTATCTGTCCCTGTCTCTTCCTGATTAGGATGCAATGTAGTTAGCTGCTTCTAGTTCCTGCTGCCTTGAATTCATTACCCTGATGGACTATACCCTTAAACCATTATCCAAAATAAGCCCTTTCTCCTTGAAGTTGCTTTTGTGAAAGTATTATGTCATAGCAATGGCAAAAAAAAAAAAAATAAAGTAGAAATTATTTCCAGAAGTGAGATAACTGCCATGATAAACTTGATTGTGTATTTCTTAGAGTCTTGTAACTGTTCTGTTTTATGGTGGAAAGTGGAAGAGTTGGCTACTTCGAGTCATAAAGGTCCTACCACTCTGATATAGAGCTTAATGCACCATTCTGGTGCAAGTATGGAAGACAGTATTTCTAAGAAAAAGTGCATAGTAGGAGTGCAACAAATAAATCTTGAGAGAAAAAAGGTCTCTCTCAGACTAGACTGGGACTATTCTTTTGATATTTGGGGCAAGAATTTTGCTTTATTCTTTTGTAAAAATGCAAAGATAATGGACTAATTTTCTAGATGGAAGAAAGATGTGTGAGCAAGTATAAAGTTTCAGGCAAAGCAAGGCACTGAGACAATAGAAAAAGTGTCTTGAAGGCAAGACCCCACCATAAAAGGCACCCAACTTGTAAAGATGCAATCACCAGAACTACTAATAAATCTGAGAGTGTTTCTTGCTCTACAGAAGCAACTGCCTAGGCGAGACACTCACAGGGTTAAGATATAGAGATGATGCAGCTATGGGCCAGATGGGCCAGGCTCCATCCCAAGCTGGCAGTATCCTAAGTTTGCCAGCATTATGCACATGGTACTACATTGAAGACACAAAAGAAATAAGATTGAAGAGGTTATAGGGAACAATTAAGGCCAGGTGACACGTGGTGGGGTCTAGTGCCTACAATAATGGTACAGGTAGCCATTTTTTTATTCACTTTACATTCTGTTTGTAGCCCCATCCCTCCTCTTTTAATCCTAACCCCCCTCCTCCCTCCACCTTCCCTATTCCTCAGAAAATCCCTATTCCCATCCACCACAGCTCATCAAGTTGTACCAAGACTGAGCATGTCTTCTTCCTTTGTGGCTTGGCAAGGGAATCCCGCAAAGGGGAAGTGGTCAAAAAACTAGCAAGTGAGTCCATGTCTGATGCAGTCCCCATTTCCCTTACTAGAGGACCCACATGAAGCCTAAGGTGTTTATCTGCTACATCTTTGTAGGGGGCCTACATCCAGTTCAAACATGGTCTTTGGCTGATGCTTCAGTCTCAGCAAGCCCCTCTGGACTTTGTTCTTTGGCTCTGTTGGTCTTCTTGTGGCATTCCTGTCACCTCCAGGTCATTTTCTCTTTTCTCCCACTTTTCCACAAAACCCCTTACGTCTCAACCCAAAATTTACTCTGCCTACAAGATGTGCAGGGATAAAGACAGAGCAGATAGAGGAGAGATTAAGGCAATACCCAACCAAAGCCTGGCCCAACCAAAGAGCCACCCTATTGGAGAGTGTCAAACTGACACTATGAAGGATACTCTGCTAAGCTTGCAGACAGGAGCCTATCAGAGTTGTCCTCTGAGTTGTCCTGCTGAGACTCACAGCCAAACATTGGACAAGTAGCCATTTTATAAGGTAGTGATGATGAAGCCCAAGTTGTAATGGAGACCACATGATACTAAAGATGCTGGGACAACAGAACATCTACTGAAGGTAACTGAAGGCATGGAGCTGGCCCAAGAGGAATTTTTGTGTGCTGAGGGCAGCAGAGCTGGAGGAGTGAGGTTCTCTAAGCCCTTTGGAACTCAGCCAATTTCATCATGAGCCACCAATATCAGACATGGAGCTGAAGGATTTGGTGTTTACCATGTTGGATTTTCCCCCAGTCATTCCTTATTATATTTAGGACATATATATATATATATAATTTTATTCTTTTATAATTTATTCACTTTATATTGTAGCCCCCTCCCTTATTTCCTCCTGGTCCTACCCTCCCTTCTTCTTCCCCTCTGTCCCCCTTGCCTAATCCACTGAAAGGACCATGTATGCAGATAACCTAGATCCCTGCTCAGATGCAGCCCATAGGCAGCTCAGTCTCTATGTGGGTTCCCTAGTAAAAGGAGCAGGGGCTATCTCTGACACAAACTCAGTTTTCTGCTTTTTGATTACTTCCTCCTGGTGGGGTGACCTTGCCAGCCCACAGAGTAAGAGGATCTAGGCAGTCCTGATGAGACTTGGAATCTTCTTTTTATTATAGTAACATTTATTCTGTGTCATTCATTATAAGCTGGAAGTATGTAGCTTGCTTTTGACTTTATTTGAAGTCAGAGTTAAGAGACTTTAGGTTTTCTTTTGAGACAAAGTTTCACTAGATAGCCAGGGCTGGCCTAAAAACTTGCTAAGTTGATCAGGCCAGCCTAGAACTCACAGAAACCTTCACCTACATCTGCTTGCCAAGTTTTGGGATTAAAGTTATGTACTTCCATGCACAGCCTAAGATTTTGTACTTTTAAAGTGTTAGGAATATTACTGATGATAGGAATTGAGATATTGGACCAAATGGATTTTATATTACTCTAAGAATCCTCTAAGATGGCCATGCACCTATGGGAACAAGAGGTAGAATTTTATTGCTTTGGAAGTGAAATGTTTGGGTGTCGGGTTACAAGGGAAGAGCTGTGATGGGTAAGGGTTGACTGTCAACTTAACAGACTTTAGAACCAGGTGGGAGTGGCCTTTGTGCATGCCTTTCGGGGACTGTCTTGATTTCAGTAATTAAATGGAAAGAACACCACACTGTTGATGGCATAATCCCTGGCTGGGATCCTGGATGCAGAGAAAGGGCACCGAGCTGCCGCAGCAGCACACATCACTCTGTTCCTCACTCCAGATGCCATGGAGCCAGCTGCTTCAAACTCCTGCCACCATGAATTCAATCTCAACGATGACTCCTACCACTGAATTTTAAGCCAGCACAAGCCTTTTCTCCCTCAGGAAACTAAGACAATGATCTCCCAAAGATGCCCCCATCCTAGTCTCCTGGATTCTGTGAACATGTTACATTGCATGACAATAAGTACCCTGGCAAGTGATTAAATAAAGGCTCTCAATGGAGGGATTTACTCTGTATCACCCAGGAGACCCGGAGAAATCACACTGTTCATTATGGGATTGCAGGAAGGTAAGAGTTTGGTCTGAAGATATCACTGCACTACAAGCCTTATATATAAAGGCAAGAGCCAAAAATCTCATGAATAGAGCAGACACCAGAAGATAGAAAGAGAAAGAAAGGCAGTCTTTCAGAGGGAGGTGGGCTTGATGATGGTTGATTTTAGCCCCAAAAGATTTCTGACCTAACACAATATAATATTACAAATCTGAGCCATTTTAAGCCAGTAAAATTGTATTAATTCATTATAATGACTACAGGAATATAATATAATGACAACTTGGAAATAAACTGTCTCATCAACTACCTTGTCAAAGAATAAACTATCTGAGACTATTATCCTTGCTTATATTACAAGAAATGGCACGTATTTGGAGCTGGGCTGAGAACGTTCACAATTGTGCCTCATCAGTCAATCTCAGGGTGGCTTTGTTCGGTTGTGTATTTTTGAGAGATGGCCCTCCAGTGTAAGAACAGACTGCCATAAAGAGGGATGTGAGAAGAAGAGGTGATGCTCAGCATAATGAGCTAAGTGTCAGCATTAGTGAGGGCACGAAAAATGTCAGAACAGCAGCTGGACGGAAGTTGCACTTGCAGAAGCTCTGAGGATGTGTGATCTCCTCCAGAGTTAAGTTCCGGCAAACCCCCTTTGTGCTCTGAAGGTGTGAACTCGTCCTACACTGGGCCTTCTAGGTAAGGAATACCATTGGGTCAAGGTCGCACACTTTTTGAGTAAATGTGCGGTATTGAATAAAATAATAACATAGAGTACAGACAGCCTGTCTTTCTAGTTTAAACATGGTTAGAATAAAATGGGGTCCTTATTCAAGCACCCACTAACCCCCGAACATCATCACCATCAACTATTTCTATGCATGTGCATGTCCACGTGGCACGTCTGTAATCTGCAGCCACCCTGAGACACTCTGAGAACCACATAACCCCGAAGGAAGGGCTGCAGCACCACTATATTTTATTTAAGAAGTTTCTACACAGACAGTGCTCTCCACAGAAAGCTGTGAACTGTTCTATTTCGAGTCTAGCTAGCCTCATGACTCAGATGAAGCCTCTAGCCAAATAGTGGTGCCAGACACTTGCCTGGTCTCTCAGGACAGCTGGTGCCACGGGAGTGAGCCGGAAGCGTGAGGGAGCTCCTGGGGAGGCTGACAAGTCTCCTCCATGGCAGTCATGCACTCGGCTGTCTGGCCTTTGTTCTGTTCTGAGTATAGTAACTTTAACAAAAGCCCGAAAGGGTACTCTCCCTACATTTGTTGGGAGGAATACAGTTCTAATGGCTAGGTGAGCCTACAGTGTGAATGACGGCACATCATTTTGGTAGCTGGGCTCTATTCACACTGGAAATCTAATTAGGGATAAGAATCATTTTATATAGGGAAAACACATTTCTTTCGAAACTATGTTATTAATGACAGGGCAAACATAGCTTATACCTAGTTTTTACTGAAAAATATTTAAAACTAGATTGAAAGAGAAAGATCAGCGTGATTTGCTTCAGCAATTGAACAGAAGAAAAAATGGAGCAATTATACAAAGCTACCTGTAGTGCGGATGACAATACCTTCATCTCATCATCCCATCAACATGATGTCGATGAAGACAGGAGTTTGAAGATTATAACCCACAGGCCAGATAGAGTCCTACTGCCATCTGTTCTTGTTTATACTACAAGCTAAAAATGGCTCTAACAAAAAGGATAAGACAATTTTATAACATGTGAGTATTCTGTGGAGCACAGTCGGACGATCATCCATCGTTCGGATATTGCCTTTGGTGATACTGATCACATAGTCCACCATAAAATCACAAGTAAGAAACAGATGTTCTCCTTCAATACCCTGATGGGTTGAGTCTTTCAGAGGTCCTCTGTGGAAGGCTCTTGTCCTGTTCCCTGTCTTCTCCTCCTTCCAATGTCTATCCTGTTTGCCCTTCTGAATGAAAATTAAGTATATTCCCTAGGATCCTCCTTGTTGTTTAGCTTCTTTAGGAATATAGATCTTAATATGATTATCTTGTATTATATGTCTAATAACCACTTATAAGTGAGTATATACCGTGTCTGTCTTTCTACTCCTGGGATACCTCACTCAGGAGGATTTTTTCTAGTTCCCACCATTTGCCATCAAATTTCATGATTTCCTTGTTTTTGATTGCTGAGTAGTATTCCATTGTATAAATGTACCACAATTTCTGTAGCCATTCCTCAGTTGAGGGGCATCTTAGTTGTTTCCAGATTCTGGCTATTACAAATAAAGCTTCTATGAACATAATTGAACAATACTGAAACTCATAGCCAAATTCTGGGCAGAGTGCCAGAATCCTTATGGAAGAAGAGAAAGATATAAAGACCTGGAGAGGACAGAAACTACATAAGGAGAAGAACAAAGGCAAAAACAAAACAAAACAGGGCCCAGGGCATCCTTCAGAGACCGATACTCCAACCAAGGACCATGCATGGAAAGAACATAGATCCCCCTGATCAGAGGATGCCCATAGGCTTCTCAGTTCCCAAGTGAGCTCCTTAGTAAGGGGAACAGGGACTGTCTCTGACATGAACCAAGTGGCTGGCTCTTTGATCACCTCCCACTGGGATATATAGCCTTGCCAGGCCACAGAGGAAGATGATCCAGATAGACCTGATGAGACCTGATAGGCTAGGATCAGATAGAAGGGGAGGAGGACCTCCCCTATCAGGGGACTAGAGGATAGGGTGAGAAGACAGAGTGTGGGTTGGACTGGGAGGAGATGAGGGAGGGGGCTTTAGAGGGAATACAAAACAAACAAATTATAATAAATAAATAAATAAATAAATAAATAAATAAATAAATAAATAAATGCAATTAAAAAAAAAATTCCCTAGGGCTTCACAGAAAAGATGCTGTCCCAGGGTTAGATGCTTGGGCTCCAGAACCAAGACACCAGTGTCCTGTACTGTATGTCCTTGTTATTTCAGTTTCTTGCCCCAGCTCTGTCAGCTTCATGCACAACAGAGGGAGACCACAAGGAGCTGGAACATGAGAACCTGTACAGCATGTGAAGGGCAGTCCTGGACTCCTGCTGAGGTGAGCATCCTGAGTACTATAACAACTGCTGTTTATGATCTTGGCAATTATACAAATGTGTCTTCACAGGGTATGACACTCTACCAACTTTCACTTTACTGGACATTATGGTTGATAGTAATTTATAGTTTCACCAACTCTAAAAATTATCTTTTCATTCATTGGTCATAACACTTTTGAAAAGTGTCTCAGTCTTCTTCCCAAATGAAGACAGTCGTCAATTATTCTGACACAATAATGACCATTAATTACATGTTTACAACTCTAAGAACTGTCTTCTTTAAGACCTGTATCTTTTTGTATCCTCATGTTTCAAAACTATTTCCAGAGATGTATCCCAGCAAGAAACTGTGTCAAATGAGATGATCTATTCTAGAGCTTTCCTCATCCTTGATGCTTAAACCAGAACTCACCAAGGTCAAGCACAGGCAAGTGCTAATTAAGTGACCACTTGCTGACTTGTACTTGGTACTATTTATGTTAATTCACCTAAAGATTCTTTGAATCAAAAGATTTTCAGCTTATTAGTCTAACCTAAGTTCCCAAATAATTTTTAGTCGTGTAAGTGGACGACTTACCGTGACAATTTCCCTTGATCATAATGCCTTTATTTCATTTGAAACAACCACAAATATCTCCAGTTAATGCATTAAATATGAAAGTGCTTGCTGAAGAGACTCAATTTATTAATGATTCGGGAAAACTTCCTAAAACATCTATTTGGAATTCATTTATAATTTATTTTGCAGCTTAGTTTCAGCTCCCACGGGGCAAATATTTTTCAAGTATTACTGTTTTAAATCCCTCCTTTGTATTTTCTCACAGACGGATATTCTTTGCCCCAGAATATATTCTAAACTTCCTTAAAGCACCCATCCATCTAGTGTAGTTTAATGTGCATTTCCTGATAAGATGACAGTAATGGGCTTTCGGATATGGCAGACTGTAGTGCGCGGCCAAACAGAAGAATAATTACTAAACATAATGGCTGGCTCTAAATTGAACAAGAAGCACCGAGTCCATCATAAATATTTATTAGAGAGTAACCATGGTAATTAATAAGTCCAGTCATCAACATAAGGGAAGAAATGTCACCTTAATATCCAATCATGGTGAGTAAATCCTCACAACTGACCTCCTGGAGAGACACAGTTGGCCAAATGTATAGTCTCAGGATGAAACCCAGACATCGGCCTGAGAGGAGAGTGAGATGAAAAGACTGAATGTGGCTGCTGACCACATGTCCCTGAGGCAGGGGCGATGTGAGGTCTCTAATCCCGACAGCCGAACCCTGCTGGTGGCTAACGTCAATGTGTAGAAAACCTTGGCTCGGGGTCTAGCTCTCTGAAACCATGTTCGTGTTACTTAAGCTCTCTGCATCAGCTGCAGAGAGACAAAAACTTCTTAGACGAGTTGTTATGAAGACAGAGCTGTGGTAGTGTGCTGGATGAAACACAGAGCCTAGAGCCCAAAGCAACGTGCACATTCACCCACGAGTGAATGCTCTGCTGTTGCAGTCTCCACAACACTCGGAACTTTTGCCACTGCCTCCATCCACTGCGGTCCTTCTCTCTATTGCTGTAATACCAGAGCAGTCACATTACCAAATTAGCCATTACGTGAAGAGAGGTAGAACAAGAGGTCAAACCCACATCAATTTATTGTACTTCTCGGCAGATTCTGCAGAATTAGATTTCAGACAGAAGATTGGCTAGGGAAGGACGGAGAATGAGCAAAGAGCTTGCACATATTCAACGGATAGTCAGGACCCCAAAGTACAATCGCTGCTACCCCTCCTCACTCCTCCATTTACATGGATATTGTCTACTATGGACCAGTAATTAAAAAGTATTAGGAAGACACCGCGTTTGCAGGAGAAACACCATGGAATGGGGTGATCAACACATCATGACGAATGTAGGAATTATTGAGAAAAGAGATCAAAAGGCTTCAATTACTTCCCCTTCTCCCAAAGACCTTCAGCCTCTGTATACAAGAGTTCAGAGAAAACCCGACCCTCATTTTAATATCTCCACTCTGGAGGGGCATTAAGGAATGGATTTTGAGTTGATACTTTTGATCCTCGTGTCTTCTTAGAAAATGGTCAGTTCACAGATCTCTCCTGTACCTTACAGGGCAGGACAAGTACTTACACTTTGGCAGGGATTGCTGAAGGAAGGCAGAGTGTAGGGGCTTCAGACAAGTTCTGTCAGAAAACACAGGCAGCAAGAAAGAGGCAAGAGCTGGGTGTGAGACCTCAAGACATTTAAATACGTTCCAGCACTGGTACATTTTGATAAGCTGCTTGATATGTAAGATGGCTACATGAATAAACATATTTAACTCTAAAATCCAAAAGGCCTTCTATTATGCTCAAATCATAGAGATAACAATTATGGCTTTAAAACTTTCACAGGTACTACATTTTCTTCAATTCTTTTTCCTCCAATAAGGAGAAACGATTTCCATAAATGAAAAAGAATAAGGAGAAAAATAAAATGTTGTTTCGTAATGATCAGCTAAGTGTTCAAAAGATTTTAAAAACTCAGCACTGAAATGGTAAATGAGAATATAATAAATTCACCCAGAGAGATAAATTTTTTAAATTATATTTTAAGATAATAAACATGTTAATTTAATATGTTTACATATTAAGCCAGCAACAAATGATCTAGTGCGAACCAGAATACATTTCTTAGGAGTATCAACAAATAGTCCTTTAATAAAAATCTAGATCATTTTTATGTTACTAAAATTGAAATGCAATAAGTTTACAATGTAAGCTGTTAACTAAACATGACAGTTGTAAATGTGAAACTGTGGCAGAGCCAATGTGATAAGCAATATACTTCAAACCTTGTGCCAGGAAGGAAACAATGATGAGCCAAAATGAAGCCGTGACTATTACACTTAAAATAAAATTTAAGACATAATGTTGCCAAAGCATTATGGGAGACAACAGCTACTTGGTTCCTGAACACACTTGTTATTTTATTCATCTGAAAAACAAATAGCCCTGCCATGTGCGCTCCTGATAATCGCTGGAAAAGCCCCACACTTGTCTCTGAATTCCACCGAACTCATGAACCTGTAACTGTATAAAATGAATTATTCAAATTAAAGATAAAGCAAATGAAATAAGATTTCATTTAAACTGCATCAAACTGACATCAAACAAATACGTTTTTAATACAATGCCTATTAAAATCAGTTTACTTCGCTGGCTTTATTACTATGAAAACAAACTCTGCTTGGATGGAAAATTGTTTTTAACTGTTATTCCTTACAAGATATAATTAAGCCAAGCCTGACAAATGCTTTCTGCTCTCTGCATAAAAAAGACCAAATGATTTCCTCTCAGGAAAATTTCATTTCGAAGGCTTGTCTTCAACAAGGACAAGGTGCAAATCTGTTCAACGTCTTGGTTTAGCTCTAACCTTTGGCTACAGTGACCAAAGCGGTTTCTGTTTTCTTATATCAAAATCAGAAAACAAAAACTCAAAGAAACCATGACAATAATTTCAATGAAAACTTGTTAATGGAAACAAAAAAAGACAAAATCTTTTTTTTTTTAAGAAAAGAAGAAGAAAGAACTTACAGAATATCCAGGTAGAAATGTCTTAGAGTCTTCCATAGTAATGGTTTCTAACCCAGAAACTGCCTATTTCACATACAAACACCCAAAGTCGTGCAGAGAGAATGGAAAGCAGGTGGAGGTTTGAAGCAGCATCCTGTATCTAGACTCTCGCTAGCTACCCAGCCTCCAGCATCAGGGAAGCTGTTAGCTTGCATCCTCTACTGGCAGAGGGCAGTCACTGAGGCCAGATCCATGATGGCTCTTCTCACAGAAAACTACTCTGCATCAGATTTAAAAACGGGGGAAGGTGAAGGAGATGACAAGATGAAGGAAGCAGAGTAAATACGGGGGGTTGGAGTAGAAAGCGAAGACGTACCTTTACCCTGTGGTCATCAGCATCCACAATGGTGGCGACACGAATTAACCGTGGATTCCGCTTGTCCACAGCTTCCAGCTTCATGTTTGGCAAAAAGCCGTGTGGAGGCCTCTGCAATGCCACAGAGCAACAAGTCAGTGAAGGGCCAGCAAGTCAGATTCCCGCCGAATTGGCCCCAGCCTCATGGCTGTGGTGCAGGCACAGAGATCTCTAACAAAATTGGGGTTTAATTTTAAGAGTACATGAGAGTTTATGCATATTTTCAAATCAGTGTTATAAAAGCCTTTAAAGACCAAGAAAATTTTTGGCTATTTTAGAGACAGCAACAAAACAAAAAGACAGATACAGTTTCTCACTGCGGTTTTTGTGTTAGCTTAGACTTTTTTTCTGAAGTTAATATAAGCTAAGATACTGCTTGCTGTTCTCACTGCCCACTTAAACTTGTGGAGTAAGAGGCGATTTATTTATTTAGCAAATCACTCAGAAAGGTAAACATGGTATTTTCTAAATTTAACTTTTAGATATTCTGAGAGAAAAAAAGCTGTTTAAACTGAACTTTAAGACTCTCTTAAAATATAATCATGATGAAATTTAAAGCCATGTGCTACTCTTTCACTATTTTACCTATAATATTATGTTTAAGTCTCAAGAAATTGAGACCGAGAGTGATAAAAATAGAAGCAATAAAGAGAATCGAATGGGTAACCAACCCACTGCGAAAATGTACCGGTCGATAGTGAGACTACTCCAGCGGTTTGTATCAGTTAGCCGCAGGCTATCCTTCAGAAGCTATTTCACACGAAAAGTGTTTGGCTGACTTTATGGGAAGCAAAAGTGTACTGAATGCCTCAAGTCTAGCAGTGGCAACAGGCAAATAAAACTCCATTAACGTGTGAGTAATAAATGGTTAAGCCGTTCTCTGGTAGATGGTAAACTTCACCCCAGGTTTATGGAAGTGTATTTTCTCTTCAAAGCGTTGCTACACCTAATAAATGAACTGTGTCAGCATAAATAGGTGTATGAGAAGTTTTCTTTTCTCCCCAAGATCACTGTCACCCACAGGAATTTGATTATTTAGCATCTTAGATATCCAATATATATATTTGTGCTGAATGCAAGATAACCCCAAAACCAAAAGTGCCTTTGTTGCAAAATATTACAATCGTTTTATTTTCTTGAATCTTTCCTTTGAGAAAATCAAATGAAGACTTGGAAAAAGGTAAGAGAGAAGGGAAGCTCCCAAACATTAGGCACCTTTGTTTGCTAAAGCTTTGAAGTCTTTGAAACTCCTGTAATGCCAGGACTTGCAGGTCCTTTCCTCTGTGCGCCTACATCCAGCCGTTACATTTCTTAGGAAAATAGAACAGCTTTGTGTTTCAAATCTTGTCTAATCCCCTGAAAATATTCAATAAATACGATTTATAAATAAATGAGGATACCTAATATATAAAGATCTGATTAAAGATAAACCTTTAAGCCCAGCACTTAAGAGAGAGGTGGAACTCTGTGAGTTCAAGGCCAGCATGGTCTACAAAAAGAGGTCCGGGGTAGAGAGGGCTACATAGAAGTACCTTGTCCCCCCAAAAAAAATTTAAAAAAAAAGTAAAGTTGAGTTAGGAGGATATAGAGTTTGGAAAAGAATAGTATTTTAAAAACCACTGCTTTAGAACACAAATATTTCTAATTTTATCACTTTTGTATGTAACATCTTTTATAAATTAATGTCTTCCTAGTTAAACCCTAAACAAATAGACGTGTGTAAATATGAATTGCAAACATCGGTATTCTCTCAATTGCTAGAACAAACACTGCCCTCATGTAGATAAATCTGTGCTCATTAGACTCCATCCACTATTTCACCTATTTGATTACGTTTATGATCATTATCTAAACAGTCCCTAAGGGGCCACAGGAAGTCCAGAGTTCTCAACACAGTGGGCCCAAAGAAATGGACTTCAGGTTCTCCACCTACAGTGGCTGATGGGGTGCTTCTGGTTAGTGCCTCTGTGTCCTCTGTGACTCTCAATAAAGAACTGTTCTCTATGTTGGAGTTAAGGAGAAACAGCAAATAAGCACCAACTTTGTACCATTAACTGACAGCGAAGCAGGTTGGTTATGAAGTTATCACCTGGACGTAAGAACTAGACCTCTGTAAAGCAGCAGTGGCAGCCAGGCTCACCTGCGGGACATTGTGGAGTCTAGAGCGTGCACCACGGGAACTCACCGTGTTGAAGGCTTTGGCAGGGACTGCCTTTGCTTGAGTAGCTCGCAGGTAGTCTGTCCAGGAAAAGTTATCTCGTTCAGGATAACCTGAGAAAACACACACACACCACACACACACACACACACGTCAGAAGATTTATCACAGATCCCCATGGGCTTTGAAAGCCTACAGTAGTGCTGTTACCTGAAGGCACGTCAGTCTTCTGCTAACCTCTGAGAGGACTAAAGCAAATGTGTGCAAGCACTCAATAACTACTTCATTCATTCACTCCAGGTGGTGTGGCCAGAATTTGGGGGCCCTAAGTGGAATCCCAGGACTCTGACTCCTTAGAACTGAGACAAAACCTAGCATCAGCCATCTGACTTTGTACCATGAACCCGAAGAGAAATTCTAAGACTCTTTCCAACCCTTCTGATAATGCTATGCCTAGTTGCATTCTATTCGTGTTATTAAAACTGTATAACTACAATGTTCCAAAACAGCTGTACTTGTTATTGCATTTTATTTTATTTTTTTTTGGGTTTCTGAGACCGGCTGACACTAAGTAAAGCTAGTGATCGTCTTGTCTCCACCTCCTGAAGGCTGAGACTGTTGGAACAGGCACACACAAAAAGTAGCTCACCACCGATTTTAAAACTATACATAAAAGATGCTCAGACGCATATGTACAAATTCAAAAGTACACGCTTGACATGTTTTAATGAACTGAATTGCAAAGTGTTTATTTTTAGCTCCTTATTTATTAATGAAGGTATTTTATATTATAAGCCTATTTTTGTTGCTCCTGAGTACAGTATTAGAAAACTCTATACAGTTGTATGCATAAAGTGTTCTTTTAGTTTTACTTGTAAAAATTACAATCCAGTTGAATCCTTGTCAATACATGTCAGAGATATTGCAGGTGATGAATACTTGTGTTTAAATATTTAAAATACCGAGTCTAAGAAGGGAATAGGAAGGCATAGGTGATATGAACAAGGGAAACACTAGGGGGTGTTAATTGTGAATTGGGAGGAAGAATAATACAGAAGAAAAGGAAGGGGGGTGGAAGGATAAATAATCCTAAAGACTCTTAAGAAAGACACAAGGAGTCATATTGCTTTATATTTATCTGAAATTATACACAGAGACACACGATACACATACTACACACACATACAAACACACACACACACTATAGGTGATGATGCTGACCCCAAGAGCCATAGACAATCTAACAAATGTCCAGTTCTAGGCATGAGAAATATCCTCTTAAGCTGTTGGTCAGTGGAGTCTGAGAGACTCCAGAAACAGTACAAGCTCTTGCTGCTGTGCATGGTGCCTCCCAGAAGGTGAAGGGAAGTCCCTGCAGCTGAAGATGCCATGTTCTTCAGACCCAGGACTCAGACATGAGGGCTTCTTTCTGGTGTAACAGGGGACCAACAAAAACTCAGCATGTAAGTGTTGAAAGGTTTACAACTGACGTGCAATAATACAATCTGGCTATGTTATTCAAAAATCTTTTTTTTTTTCCTGACAAAATATATGGGATGGTTTGGAACAAAGAAAGGGAATGGGAAATGATATAATTATATTATGGTCTTTAGAAAAACAAAGAAATGTATATATTAAAAAAAAAAAACCTAACATGGTATACTAAGTCTCCATGTACTTCCCTATAATTTTTTGCCAGTGTTGCTGATCATTTTCCTTCATTTTCAAACATCTTATGAAAAACGTATTTAAAGGACATAAGCCAAGTGGACAGCCTGAACATTATTCACAGCCTATGTACGACCAGAGCTAGGTCAAAACAAGTGTGTCCTGGAGAACTACTCATGGGCATCCCTACTATTACTTCCTGATCCTCACCACTCTCCTCCAGAAGACCCACCCTTCCCTGCACCCAAGGGCTGGCTTTGCTAGCTCTGTGTTCCCCAGTGCACAAACACCGTCATGCACCGAGTCCCATGTGTGTCAAATATATGGCACTCTACAGTACTTGGCTAGTATCTGCAGAGTGCATGAAATTCACCTCCCAAGAGGTCATTGGCCTTTCATATTTCGATGCTCAGGAATGACAAATGGGTGAGCTAAGATGATGCTGGAGCACATATCCCTACAGTTCCAAGCAGGACTCCGACGTAAAGGTATCCCCTTTTGGTGCTAGTAGTCTCAGAAGTACCACAGGAACAGGATGGCGTGACTACACCACACTGGCCAGCGCTCCGAGAAGAATGAATCCTGGATAGTGCTAATTGATCACCATCTGACTGGAATTGAGAAGGCCATACAAATAAGGGAAATGTAACAGTTGGATGCTTGTTCCCCATCAGGAAGTTCAGAATATGGGTAAGAGCAGCTTCAAACCCTTGATAAGGGGACCCTTGACTATCTTCACCAGACACTGAAGCAGAAACGTAGTTTGACCCCTGTAACCCTGTAACATTCATCTCAAAGTTCTCGAATTATAGGCAGCAGCAGTCCTTACAGGCCTAACATCCTGGCCTCGGTGAACTTCCCATAGAGAAGTATCATAACCACCATTATACTTATAAACAATGAAAGACTCAAAAATCATAGGTATGCTAGGCAATGTTAAAACGATGGACAGCAGTTCAATTTAACAACCAGAAGAAAAAGGGATCTTCTAATAAGGTGTGGGTCCAATCGGGATAAAGGAAATACAGACCACGTACATGGATGTTGAATGCACATTAAAACCAGCCAGTCATCCCAATGGCATGGACCATAAATAACGCCAAGGCATCATACAAGTAAATGAAGCACAGTACGTTCTGCTTCACACAAAGACACCAAGTTTTGTTCTGAGCGAGAGAGGCCTGGCATTTTACGTGACTTATCCAAAAGAAAACAGCTAAAAGTGAGATCAAAGCTGCAGCTCAGGCCTCCTGACCTGCTGCTTTGAGGCTTACTGAGTGCTGTTGCAACCCCTGTTCAAGAGAAATTACTAAGAAATCAAGGGTTATGTGTCTAGTAGCAACTAAGCTCTGAGCTGGCTTGTCTCAATATCATAACAGGCTGGATTATCAAAAAATGCCCAGAGGACAGCACTTATTCATTGCTCTGTTTTGGATCTTGAATGGAACTAAAATGAAGTAGGTCATCCCAGCATCCAGGTCTTTAACAGGAGAGCTGTTCCAAACAGAAAGTGGCACTCTACAGAAGTCAGCCTCTCCCTCCCTCCCTCTCTCTCTCCCTCCCTCATTCTCCCTCTCTTTCTCTCTTTGTCTCTCTGTGGGGGAGGGGTGAAGCTGTTGGAGTGGGGTACTTACTTACCACACCTCAAGTGGCGATTGCTGTGACCCCGTGCCAGGGCTGTAAGATCTAGCATGCAATTTCAGATGCCTTAATCCCTACAAAGTCTCCTTCAGATCCACTTTGTTCTCTGAAGTAGCAAACAAACGTTAGAACAAAGCTCTCATAATTACAGCGCCACTGATGTCAAAATTCTTGTTCGCATATTCAACCCCACACAATTAAAGGGGTGGGAGGGGAGACTTTCTAACAAAATAACCAAAAAAGACTGACCACAGGCTATCAGTTCTGTCACCTGGGCACCCATAACTCTTTGATGTTTCAATTGGAGAACTGTGCCTCTGCCTTTTGTCAAGAGAGACATTTTGTTATTTTTTTCTGTTTTGTTGTTGTTTGTTTGTTTGTTTGTTTTTAAAGATAGTCTTACATGTAGCCTGGGCTACCCACAAACTTCTAGCCATCCTCCTGTCTTCTGAGTGTTGGTATGGGTATAGAGCAACGTGTCCAGTTCGGAGAGCTCACTTTGCAATTGTTTTGCTCAAAACCTGCAGCTGAGTTTAAATCGATGCAGAATATATTATGTAAACAAAATAACACAGCTCTGTGTCTAGCGAAATCACCAGCAACGAACGAGTCTGTATCGCTTTCGATCTCCCTTGTGCTTGCTGTAGCCTGCTGTCTGCTTTCCAGGGGTTATAATGACTCAGGACCAGGTAACCAGCATCCCAGGTCTCTTCCCCCTCAACTTTGAATAAAACCTGTAGTTGTTTTGCCTTTCTTTTCACCTCTCACTAACTACAAAATATTTGACTCCGAGTTACTCTCCGACTGCCCGACTATTCCCTTATGTCATTGTTTCATTGTTCTCTGCACAGCCGCAGGCCCCAGCCACTCTTCACACTTATCCGATGCTCACTTACTAGATTTTTTGATGATTAACTAATCCCTGACTACCTCCGACAACACATTTGGGAACTAGCTTATTACCACCAATACAATAGTTCTTTGAGTGATAAATAATTATTACATTTTAACACATTTTAAGACATTTCTTTTTATATGAATCTTGCCATTGCAACTCATCTCTACATGGAAATTGTGAAATAGTTACTGACTACCAACAGTTTTCTATATGTTGTTCAAATATCTGACCTATCTCAGCCGCCTGGTGATTGTGGAGATATAGAGAAAGGACTGCTGTTATTCCTGGAGAGTAAATTATAATGTCTTCCCTGGTTTCAAAGATGATAGTAACAGTCTAAGGAAATAACCCTAACTCAGCATTCATTGATAAACTTCAATGTTCAACTTACAGTTTTTAAATGCAGAAATAAACATACACTCTCACTGTTCCTTTCTAAATGTAGCCAAATATCAATAATACATTTACATTTTTTCTTATGTTTTCATGTATGTATTTATGTGAGTGTATGGGAGGGTGGGGTTGCTTAGAAGCTGCCACATGTGAGGTCAAATATCAACTTGTGATAATCAGTTCTCCTTTTCTACCTTTTGAGAACACAAGATGGAACTCAGGTCGCCAGCCTCGGTGACAGGTGCCTTTGCCTGCTGAGCTAGCCAGCTAGCCCCAGTAAATGCATTTTAAAGGAATTCTTAACAAGAGAAAGAGTCTTAAATTAATTGGAAAGAATGCACTATTCAAAACCCAATGATAAGAAAGGGAATGTGGGTATCCTTGAGTATATGTATGCAATCCTTTGGGAAAGGGCAAAATAGGTACAGCCTAGAATGCCAAGGATTCAAGATGTTTTCTTCTGGGAGGAAACTTGAACAGCAACTTTTGGACTCCTCTGCAGCTAGGTACAGTCCTCTCGCTGGGTGGTAACTAATGTATATGAGGTCAACAGACAACTTGTGGTCAAAGAAAGAAGTCACTTTTGAGTTTGACCACTAAAGCCTCCCAGCCACCACGTGTCCCCATCACATTAGGATATTTCCAAGGACCTAGAAAAGTCCCAGGCCCATATCAACGGCAAACAAACAAACAAAGAGGCAAGCAAACAATCCACTACTAACTCATATCAGCATGCTCGTACCATGGGAGACGGGGAAGGTGGTAAATGTGTTAAAGACATGAAGATTTTGAAGTGGTTTAATATACTGGCTATTTCACAGTAACTAGCACAAAGGGATTAGCAGTAGTGCTTTGCGTGGCAGGGATAGCTGGCTGGGGGGAAACAGAAGGCAGCAAAGATAGCGAGTTTTGCAGCTGGGGTGCTATAAATATAATGCTACTTAAGCAAAATAATTAATTCATTAAGGCACAACAAAGACAATAATACAGTCACAGTGAAAATAGATTAGAAGCCAATGGGTTATGACAACAAATATTTCTGGAAGCATGAAAAGCAAGCCAGTGAATGAAAACTGACCTACGAGTACCAAGAAAGCCCAGACAGAAACCTTTTCAAGAAAAATGCCAAAATAAGGAGCAGGAAAATGATGAGACTCCAGGAACTGCAGCCACTAGACACTTCCTCAGGAAGTACCAGGCAGCCGAAAGCAGACGGTTGCTTCAAGTTCTGACAGGCGCTGTTAGATAGACCCTAGCTACGACACACAGGTGTTCTGAGTTCTCCACATCCGGATCATCCATTCCCAGTTGTTGTGCACTACTGTTTTGTTGTTTGTGGACAGTAGCTACCTGATGGACACAGACAGGTGATGCACACTGCAGCTCTATGCCTCTTCTTGATGAGTCGTGGTGCTCACCATTATGCCATGTGCTCACTGGCCATTCACATATCCTCTATGGAGACGTATGTGTGTAAATCCTCTCCCTTTTGTTGTTCCAGTTCCTCTTTGTGGTGCTGTGGCTCAAACCCAGGGCCTTGCCCATTCTAGGCAAGCACCGTACAGTGTGTCACCAAGCTACATCCCCAGGGCATTTAGCCCAGTTTTGAATTGGTTTGTTTTGATGTTGAGTTTTAGGCTTTCTCTTTACATTCTAAATATCAACCCCTTATTAAATATATGAGTTGTAAATATTTTTTTCCTGTTCTTTCAGTATCCTATAAACCTCCTTTGCATATACTGAAGGTGATCTTTGGCAAGCAGAAGTATCTAATCTTCATAAAATCCAACTGTTTTTTTTTTTTTTTTCTCTTGATTCCTTTGGCTTTGCTGCTATAGTTAAAACAAAACAAGAAAACACCAGCAGATACAAAGGCATAAAATTCACCCCTGTGCTTCCTCTTGCAAGTTTTAATAGATAAGCTTTTAAAGTTTGGCCTTTGAAGATTTTGAAGCCATTTCTCCATATGGTTTAAGCTAAGGTTGCAACTTTTGTTTTGCATGTAAATAACCAGTTTTCCTAATGTAACTTCGTTCCTCATTGAATGGCTTTGACACACTTTTTAAAATCATTTCAGCATGTATTTGAAAGTTCATCTTCAGGTCTCTACTCTCTTCATCTGATCTTGTCCATCTAGATCCTTCTGTGGGTGTCATGGTGTCCACAGAATGCAGTGAGAGTTTAGTTCTTTCCTGTTTGGACAGCTGTTATCCCATTAAGATGCATGAACTATGGGATGAGTTGTTATTCTCTAGAAAAGAGATCTTGCCTGAGGAGAAACCAGGCTTAGTTCCCTGTCCCACCAGCCTACAAAGCCAGAACAACAAACTCCAGAAAAAGTGATCATCCAGGACTTCTCAGTCAGACACTTGCCAAACTGAGTGAGCAGCAATCCCAAAGCATCCATGTCACACTGACTCTTCACAGAGCCCTGACAAAGGCCCCACCTCCTCTCTTCACTTACTCTCTATATTACTCAGGGTCTTCTCAAGGAACAGAACTGACAGATGCAATAATATGTATGTATGCACATGTATGTATGAATACATATGTAATACACAGACACGATTTATTAGAGTGGGTTACAGTGCATTCCTGGCTGTCTCCTAACAGAAAGGCCAAGGCTCCAGAAGTTGTTCAGCCTAGGAGACTTCACAGTTTGTAAATCGTAATCTAGTGCTGGAGTCTCAGGGAGGTCCTAAAGAACTGCCCATTGTTTTCAGTATCCCTTCTAATTCAGCAAAGCGATGCCTCAGCAACAAGTCAGATGAATGTGCTAGCAAGGAGTGAGGCAAGCAGGCAAAAGCAGAGCCTTCCTTCTTCCTTCTTTCTATGTGGTCCAGAAAGCGTGGCCCACATTTAAGGTGGATCTTCTGACCTTAGATGGTCCAAATTTTGTATGGGTCTTCTAACTCAAATAAAACAACCAAGAAAAATCCCTGTAAGTGTGTCCAGCTTCTTGGATGTTTAGTTAATTTCAGGTATAGTCAGGTTGATAACCAAGATTGGTTTTCCCATGTCCACATGGCATCCTTAATTTCCAAATGAAAAAAAAAATGATACACCAAGACATAATCTCTCCTAAGTGACAATATATCCCACCCTGTTTCTTCCTAATGGTGTCCTCTGATCTGGCCTACATTTTGTCAACTGAATTTCCCTGTGGCCTCCGTTATAAACTCATCAATCTCTCTGCCTTCCTAACTTCTTATTAATATTCAAACACTGAACTGAGAACCATTTCAATCTCTGGTTCTCTAGAATTTAAAGATAGCAAACACAATACGGAAATGATAATTCTGTCACAAAACCACACACTACTATAAAATTCTCCCCACAAAGCAGTTCTTCCTCTTTTGGGACAGGTGCTGGCCCTTTGATTAATCACCTTGCTATTCTTTGTTACAATCAGAGATTCATTTAACAAATGTACAGCCATCTCGATCTGCCACCAGCTTTAATGTCAAGGAAGGCAGCCCATTTCCCCACATAATCTACATAGCAGATTACAGCAGCCTGTACAAAGTAGGGTCCATGGCTTCTAAGTAGTTCAAAGAGGACAGTGAAAAAGATGGACGGGGCAGGAGAAAGGAGCTGATAAACACAGGGGTACTTGTGGTACTTGAACATTACCATTAGCTAGCATCACTCTAGTTAATCTAATAAATATCAGTGTGTGCTGAAATCTAGTGAGTATAAATTTGGTGAGAGAGAGAGAGAATATTTATATGATCTTGGAGTAACTTCCCAATAGTTATGGATTCATTCCACTGGGAAAAAAAGAATAATTGTACAATGGAGAAACTCCCCTTCAGGCCTGTAACAAAGTTTCCCCTGACAGGAAGGAGCTAGCCAGAAATGCATACACCTGCCAGGATACAACAGAAACAAGCAGGGCCATGGGCATGACTTGTGGTTCACCCTTGTAGAAATGCCAGGAATGCACCTAATCATGAGGAAGTGTGGGACAAACCTGGAGTGAGGAACATGTTCCAGACTAACCGGCCTGGGGTCCACAAAAATGGGAAGTGTGTGAAATCAAGCAGGAGTAGAGAACATTTGTGTTAGTGAGGGAAGCAAAGGAGACAGGAGAGCAATGTGGACCATCAGCATGTTTTTCCACTGATTTGTTTTCCTACGGAGAATGTTAGTTTGTGGCAGGTGAAACTTCGATTTTGGCAGTTTACTATCATTTGGTTTGGCAGGGAGGTCTTTTTTCCTGTTCTCACAGCTGCTCTGAATAATGAGAAGGGCTAAGTTTTAACGTTAAACTCCTTGAAAGGCCATAGGAAAGCTACTTGAACTGAACTTCAGCATCACTTCTTGCCGCATCTCCTCCTGCCAACCAGACCCTTAAGCCATGCGCGTTAACCCTAGTGTGCTTAACTCCACGCACGGAGGGGCTTCTCGAATTTTGTATTTCTTCCACTTCCTTCCATCTGATAGTCCTTCATAGTCCATCAAATTCTGCGTGCCCACCAGAGACTAATTCAGACACTGGCTCTACCGTGAAGCTCTCTTTTGCGTGCCTTGTGCTACCCTAGATATTCTCCTTCTGCTGCATTCAGATGTCCACGTGTAGGACTCTGTGCAGCCCATTGGAAGGGAAGGGAGGGTGAAGGAGTTCAAGATGTTCCCTGAAAGGTCAGCCATGAGATCACAAGCACACAGAGGCAGATTTGTGCGTCCCTCTCGACACCATGTCTCCAACAATGAAAACAGAAGTTGACCTAAATGTCACAAAGTTGCCTTGAAAACAGGCAAGTGTGGGAAAGTCTCTGCCATGGTGGAAAGCTGAGAGAAATGAGAACCCCAATCAGATTCCACTTCATACCCATTATGGTGGTTCAGATAAATAGACAGACAGGCGTCAGTCGAGATGCAGAGAAGTAGGAAACGCCATGCACCGCCTACGGGAATGCGAATGGTGTAGCACCATGCAGAACAGCACAGCGGGTTCTCAATGGCTTGGACACTGTGTTACTAAATTATCCCCAAACTCCAGCCCCAGCTGCAAATGCGGAGAACCAAAAGCACGTGTTCAAGCAAAACCAAACCTCCACAGTAGTTATATTCAGAATATACCCCACGTAGAAGTAACCTGGATGCCTGCCAATGGATAAACAGGCCCACAATTGGGTTTTATCCATTTAGTGATATACGCTAGTGAAAAGGACATTGTGGGTGGAACGGAAATACTATGCTCAAGGAGAGAAGCAGGACACAAAGGCAGCAGACCATGTTCTTGCTCACAAAAAACTATCAAGGGCATTTGTGAAAACACAAGGTAAATTAGTAGTTGTCAAGAATGTAAAACGATAGGATTGGAGAATAATAGGCAGCTCTCTGGGAATTCCTTTTAGGGGTGATGAAAGTGCTGTCAAAATGAGTGTGGTAGTGGTTACAACTCTGCAAATATGGTAAAAGTGCTGACGATGTACACTTAACATGGGTGACATATAGTTGGTGACTTTCACCTCCGTAAAGTAACAGACTCCTCCTTTACAACAAGGTCCCCACTCTGTCACCTGGGAGGCCCTGAGGGTACCTGTGCTGAGCCCAGCTGGAGCAGACTTGCTGTAAGCTCTTCAGAGTGAGCAGCGGTCTGCATTTGCAGAGGCCCTCCAGCCTGGCTAGGCCTATAGGAGACCAGCGCTGCTGCCAGGCTGGTAACAGTCACCGTGGCTGGCAGGGCTTCCTGCCCACCTGCCCGCTTCATGAAGGAGAAGAAGGGGGCAGGGTCTTCCTGTTAATTAGCCACACAGCCTGCTGAAGGAAGTCTCCTGGTACCATTCAATCTGATGAAGAAGACATGCTGATCGATACGGAACAAGGTACAGTCATACACACGCACAAGCTTTCAGGGATTTTTACAAATGGCCGTTCCACTCTAGACACCAGAAATAAGAAAGAAAAGTACCTTTCAGCTGGCAATTTATGGGGTATTCTTAAAGGGAATTGATTTAAATTTTATTTTTATAATTAGCTTACAGCGTATCAAGCTTCCTGATGTTCTTTCACACACACTGAGTTTTAGTTAAAGACTAACCCCTCTATTTCTCTGCCCCTCCCTACGCACACTTTCCCCTTGCACTCCCAGGACCACAACTCAAATTTTCACTGCACTATGTGCAGTGAAAGGGCTGTGTGTTCTATAGCCCTTCTCTTCCTCCCTCCTCAAAGCACCCTCCCTTTCTCCTTCCATGGGGCCCTTTTGAGTTTCCGGGCCTCTACCCACACTCGAAAATTAAATTTTAGCTTCCGAGAAGTAGCTCTGTGATGTTTCATCAAAGGCTGGGGATAGCTTTACTTAATCAAAGCACCACCTGATTTGCCTTACTTATCAGGAGCTGATGCTTAAACGAACGTTACCTGCCCTATGGACACCATTGGTCTCAGTGAGACATGATCATCCTCATGGAGAGGACCACTACTTTTTCAAATGGTTAGAAGGGTTTTCTAAGTGTCTGTCTATTACGCATGATTCATTTTAGCTATCATCTCAGCTGAAGCTTCTCCTAAGGAACAGAAGGCAGCTGGCTTCCAGTCTTCTGTGGAACAGCAATGGAAACCATAGCTTAACACTTGGACATGTATGTATCCAGGAAATAAATTTGCATTTTTTTTTACTGTTTCATGTTTACAAATGGTCCTCCTTTCCTCCCTCCCTTCGTCTTTCCATGACCTCCCCCCACCCCACTCCCTGTTATCTAGATCCCAGGAGAATCTGCCTAAACACACAGGAAGCTACAAAGATCAGCTCAAACCATTCTGCTGTCAAAAGTTTTAATTGCCCCTGGAAGTGCATATGCTTTGGCAAATAAAAAAATACACTTTTTTTTCTGACAAAATTTAATTGGAGACATAAAATTTTATAATCTGTAAACATTAACATATTTATGCTTAAACACGTTTAAAATCCATAGCCTAAGTAAGGTTCAAAAGATAAATTCACTTACTGTAAAATAATTACAATTAATAAAGTTTGGAACTAATTGCTACTAGAAACAAACTAATCAAATGGACAATGTTTAATTTTAGTCTTACTGTGCTTTGTTTAAAATGCTAAAGACATATTGAGTAAAGACTCTCTAATTTAAAATCTATAATATAAAACATTTTGTCATGGAACATCTTTACCTTTCCATCAATTATGAAAGATAACCGTGTTCAATTTTGCATTCTTGTTTCAGGGCCATTTACCTCTGTAGTTGAAGATTGTTCCCTGTTTTCCTGGCTTTTGGGGTTGCTGATGAAAGAGCTGAGATTATTCTGATATTCCTGCTTTGTATGTGGGTTGTCACTTTTCTTTTAGGACTAATGATGTATTTTTCAAATCTCGACTGTGATATGGCTTTCAGCTTATTGCATGCGTTTGGAGCTCTAAATGCCTCTCTTGTTTGAAAGCCTAATTCATTCTCTAGGTCTGGAAACACTTTCTGCTATACTTTCATTAAATAGTAGTCTGTCTATTCCTTTTGACTTTATCTCTTTCAGTTCATATCTTCTACCCAATGAACACCAGGTCTAGCCTCTGAAATATATCACAGAATTCCTAGAATTCTTGATTGTACTCCTTAAGTTTTTCCTTATGTATTTCTGAATATATGCTTGTTTCATCTTTGGCCTCCATCTTGAATTTGTTCTTCAAGGCCTAGACTGGTGATGGGTTTCCTGTCTGACTGACCATTGTTTTCACCTGCAGTTGTTCTTTTTGGCTCTTTCTTAACACTTCAAGTTTCTTCCTGAAGTTTTCAACTATATTTTGCACTTTCTCATATAACTTAATGATCTAGTCACTCTGGAGATGGTCTTGTCAAGGTTTGAGGCAGATTCCCTTAGTTCATGCATCTGTGTCTTGGTCTGTTATGTGGTCACTAGTCTGAATTTTTTCTCAGACATTTCTGTTATCTCTGAATCTGAGTTCTGTTACAGGGGAGCTGGGTCAGGGTAATTAGTTGTGTTGTGATAGTCTTTGTTTCTTTGTTGTGTGTTATGCAGTGATTAAAATGGATTTGCCTTCTGGGTATAATTTCCCCTTCTCCCTACTCTTTTTGGTTGTCTTGTTTTCTGTGAATCTTCCTAGAAGGAAGTCTACACTAAATTAAGCTGTGTAGACTGGAAAATATTGTCATTGATTCCCGGCTAGGATCCCCAAGATGATCCTGTCTTGGCAAGGTTACAACAGGACTTCCTATGAAGCCTCATGTTGACGGCCAGAATGTCTTAAAGGAGTCAAATCTCCATCACACACTGAGCCCTGTGAAACTCATGTTGCTGAAGTCAAACTTCTAGTCCCAGCAATGAATTCTGTGATAACTGGAGTCAAAACCTAGCAAGATATGCTCACAACTGTAATAGTGGCATGAATCTTATTGGGTAACTACTGATTAGATTTAAGGCCCAAAACACAGGAGGAAAGTATAGCCCAGCTATAAATTTGACCAAGACCCCTTTGTTGGGGAGTTTCCGGGCTCCAGAAGTGAAACTACTGTTATTTTGTTACATAAACATAGTATCAAACTGGCTCTGAATTTGTGTCTCTCTCTATATCTGTGTATTACTGCAACTCTCAGTTATCATCAGTAAACCTTTTTACATAGTAAAAGAGAATTCTCAGCTATAAATGGGACATTTATATCATACATCCTTCTCTGAAGAACCTGAGAGCATCAAAGAAAAGCAAGAAGAAGACTTTCAGAGCCAAGGACAGGGAACACTGAAATGAAATAGTGTCTTACGGGTGTGAAAAGACCAGTGTACTCATAAATTCACTGCAACTGTGTGTGTCTGCCAAACCTGTCAATATTCCACCATAAGGTGGGAGAGCTAATGAATCTTCAACCCTAGCTGTGGAGCTACTCGTAGTTGATGGCTGCTAGGAGAGAAGGGTCACTTTTATTTAAAAGATGATTCAGTGGTTCAGTTTTATTTAATCTCTGGTGGGTTGTCCATGCTACAGTGAATGGCCAAACCCACATGTGGACAAAGATTGTACAAGTTAGGTACAATAAGTTATCAAGAGAGAGAGACAGACAGACCAGAGACAGAGACAGAGACACAGAGACACAGAGAGGAAAAAAAACACAATTAGGAAGAGGTGGGTAAGTAAAGGTTAGTTTTAGAAGGAGTTAGAGAAAAGATTGATGAGGGTGAATATGATCAATATACATTCTAAGAATGTGTGAAGTTCTAAAATAACTAATAAAATATTATATTAAAATAATGCCCACACAATAATTACTTCTAGTAAGATTTACCCCAGGAATACAAGATTGGTGTAGCATGAGAATTAGTCATATACTATCATCAAAGTAATAGAGTAAGGTGCCATCTTATTTTTTAAAAGTAAAGAAGCTAAAAACAACAAAAAAAGTTATTTCATGTAATCAAACCTACAAAGACTATCATATTTACCTGTAAAAAACTGAAATCTTTTCCCTAAAATTGGAAGAAAGAAAACTGTATGATTCTACAAGCTCTGTCCAATGGTATCCTACAAGGGCTAAATTAGACAAGAAAGAAGTCATTCATAACACACAGTAATGAAGGAAAGTATCTCCATCTGCACATTATATAATATCACAGATAGAAAATCCTAAGAATTGCCCAAGGAGAGTTTAGAATAATTCAGGAAAGCTTCAGGATAGAAGATCAATATGAAGAAACAAACTATATTTTAATACTAACAATAAACAATCAAAAACCAAAATCAATAAAATTTTCATTTATAACACCATAAAAAAGAATAGGCTCAAGAGATATGACAAGAAAACAATAGACCATATGGATACCCATAAAAAACTTTTCAACAAACTATTAGCAAACTGAATCCAATAACACGTTAAAAGAATGGAATAAAATAAAAATCAAGTAGCCTCCCCCTACCAAGAATACAGCCGTGATTCATCTCAGAAAAATCAATCAGTGGAATGATTACAGGAAAGCACAAAAGAGATAGAAGTATCAAACCGCCTCTATAGATGCAGACAGACATTGGGTAAAATCAATTTGGGTGCACTCATTTTGTTTTATGTGGGAAGGGGGCTGTGCACAGCAGGAGGTGGGTCATGCAAGTAAGTGTTCAGTGGCTGTTAGTGGAAAAGTCTCAGAGAAAAAGAAAATTCCCTTAACCCAGCAAGAGCACTGACTTAAAGCTAGCATTGTATCAGTGATAAGATGTTTGAATGTGCTTCATAAGGAACAAATCAAGCAAGCTCCATGTCCAGCGTTATACTGCAGACACAGGATGAACAATTAGGCAACAAAGACCACCAAAAAGCAATCAAACTGCAAATGAGAAGTAAATGTTCCTCTTCTGACAGACAACATGACTGCATGTCACGAAATACTCAGGGACACAACTTAGACATGGAGTG
>NW_026591450.1:2126000-2128500 GCF_907164565.1 Psammomys obesus | reverse complement strand
CCACTTTATAATTGAATTTAGAGCCTCCTCCATGAGATGGAACCCATACTTTGCACTGGCATTTTCCAGACACTTCAAGGCAATTATGAACTCAGAGACTGTGACAGCATGCACAAGACCTGCACAAGCTCAAGACATACAAAAATCCCAGCACGGAGGAGGAGACATAGATACCAAGTCCTATTCTCAGACAAGAAGCTTTTCATAATTGGTAGTTTCTGGAAGAAGAAAATCGGTTTTCTTCAATAGAGAGACAATGTCAAAATACTCTAACACAGGCCCTAAGGCCCAGAAAAGTTAATTAACACAAATCAGCTTTTAGAATGTGTGTGTATATGTATGTCTGTGTGTGTATGTGTGTGTGTGTGTTTTAAGAGAGAAGAAAAAAACATGAAGTTGGTTGGGTAGTGGGGGAAAGGATATAATCAAAATCACACTGAATTTTATTTCACCTCAGCTGCACTGCTTACCATAAAGAAAACAAGCAAAGATGCTGGAAAGGATGTGAAGAAAAAGAACCCTCACTCACTGTTGGTGAGAATGTGAATTGATGCTACCCACAACCAACCAAGGACCATGCATGGAGATAACCTGGAACCCCTGCACAGATGTAGCCCGTGGCAGCTCAGTGTCCAAGTGGATTCCTAGTAGGAAGAACAGGAGTGTCTCTGACATGAACTCATGGGCTGGCTCTTTGATCACCTCCCCCTGAGGGGGGAACAGCTTTACCAGACCACAGAGGAAGACAATGCAGCCAGTCCTGATGAGACCTGATAGGCTAGGGTCAGAGGGAAGGAGAGGAGGACCTCCCCATCAGTGGACTATGGGAGGGGTGTGGGAGGAGAAGATGGAGGGAGGGATGGATTGGGAGGGGGTGAGGGAGGAGGCTACAGCTGGGATACAAAACGAATAAATTATAATTATTAAAAAAATAAATTAATTTTAAAAATTAAAAATACCTATATAACCCAGTGTAATCCAGTCACACACTACTTCTGTGCATACATTTTAAAGAATAAACATCAGCTTGCAACAGCCACACCCACATACTTCTGTTCATCACAGAACAGTTCATGCTAACCAAGCTGTAAAATCTACCTGCATCTCCATCAAAAGACGAATGGGCAAAGTGTTGCATCTATACACTATGGAGCTATGAAGAAAAATGAATTTATGTCATTTTCAGAAAAACAAGATTTGAAGTTCATCATGCTGAGTGAAGTAAGAGGGTCCTACTGAAACAAACACCACATCTCTTTGTTACCATGTACGGAACTGGTGTAGGCTGAGGAGAAAAGCGTGAAACTAAAGCACAGATTCCTAGGGATAAAGAAGGGAGGAGGTTTAAGGACATAAGAAAGGTCTGCGCCAGATAAAGTCTCAGAGCTGAGAGATGTGAAGTAGACACAAGCCCCCATCCCCAGTCCTGAAGCTATCTCCAACAGATACTCAAAATGGAAAATTTTGTTTTCCTCAGCAGTCTCACTGGGAACATGAACCACGTGTAAGAGCAGGCCCCATGCCCAGCAGCAGACAGCCAACACAAAACAAACTCAATTATATCTTTGGAGGTTATTTCATACTTACATTTTTCCTTCCTCTCCTTTTGCTTACATATTATGGTTTCCAATTTGTTTTTTTAGGGGGGTTTTCTGTGTATGCAAATGTATGTCTCAGCGTCAGTATGTCTTTCTAGTACATTTCTTTTGGCTCTCTTTTTATTCTGTTTGTCTGCTTGTTTATTTTGTCCTATTCTGTTTTGTTTGTTTTTATTATTTCATATTCCTTTTTGTATTCTTATAAAAGAGAGAAAGAAAGGGTGGAGATGTAGGCAGGATTTGGGAGGGGTTGCGGGAGGGGATCAGAATATATTATACAAGAAAAAAAACATTTTCAATTAAAAAAGGAAATGATAAAAGGACAAGTGTGACCTAATTCATTATATACTCATTTGGAAGTGTACATAAACTATCCATGACTTACAATAATATTAAAACTTTTTAATTGTTTTGTCATTTCTTCTTAAAATATTTTATTTATTTATCCATTCTCTCTCGTTATATCTATCTATTTATATCTATATCATGAGTGGCGCTCTTTCTGCATGTACGCCTGCAAGCCAGAAGAGGACATTAGGGGGTATAGATGGTTGTGAGCCACCATGTGGTTGCTGGGAATTGAACTCAGGACCTCTGGAAGAGCAGACAATGCTTTTAACCACTGAGCCATCTCTCCAGCCCAATGTTTTGAATTTTTAAAAAGACTACAAAAGTCCATAACTATCCATGTTAAAATAAAAAAGCTGCTACCATAAAGATGCTATGTCCTGTTTTCTACATTCATTCTTGTGTATTAGGTATTGAAAGAAAACAGATTTCTCCTTAAACATTTGTGCTAAAGGGGCTTAAATTAAACAGTATCTGGTCTGTCCTTTTTCTTATATTTATTTATTTATTTATTTATTTATTTATTTATTTATTTATTTATTTATTTATTTATT
>NW_026591450.1:2071281-2125990 GCF_907164565.1 Psammomys obesus | reverse complement strand
ATTTATTTATTTATTTATTTATTTATTTATTTATTTATTTATTTATTGTCTTCCTGGTATGGTGCTAAGGCTATTGAACCCAGGATTTCTAGTATGCTAGAGAAATCCTCAACCACACACCATCCTAAGTCAGTTTTAAGTTTGAAAAAAAAAATAAAGATGTCATACAGAAAATCTCTAAATAGTTCTCAGCATTTCTGTAATTTTAAACAGTAACTGAGAATTGGACTCATTTATATCTCTGGTTAAGCCGTTGGTCTGCCTTTTTGAAAGGTGTCTGGCAAGACCAGGCATACATGAAGGCTTACTTTCCACGCTTTTATATGTAACTATATGTAACTACAAATTAAAAGATATTTAATAATGATTTGATTCATGAATTACGTTGTAAGTTATATACCTGGAAACAGCTACTTTCAGCAATGGTAGCCAAGGACTCAGGCATGGTGTGAGCTAAAATAACTTTTTAAAAGACTTCTCAATGTATTCTATAAGCATAATCCATTAAGGCTTTAGACACTTGGTGGCTGACGGCATTTCCCAGCATTTCTATCCACTCACTGTGCACTGAAATACCATTAACATAAAAAAAAAAAGAATATCTACCTGCACAGACAGGACTTCAAAGAACAGCTCTCTCTCACCTGGGGGTGCCACCAGAGTCCGTCCGTTCTCCTGACACCAACCAGCTGGCCGGACATAAGGACTGCTAACATCACACCTGCAAAAACAGGAAGCTGTGTTCACACTCACAGTGTCAAGGGAAGAGTCGGTTCTGGTTTGAGCATGAAATGCCTCCCATTTGCCTACAGCTTGGGCGCCCTCCTGACAGCACTGATTTTAAAGGTCGAGGAGCCTTTCAGACACGGTGTATACCTGACAGATGTAGGACCACGGGAGTGGGCTGGGCCATTCGAGCTGACCCTTATTCCATCTGGAGGTTTCAGTTTCCTGTAACAACCACAAGCTGCTCCATCACCACGCCTTCCTCGACCCTCTCAAACACTAGGTCAAAATAATCCTTCTTCCCTCAGCTTGCTTCCATTGAGACACCACTATGGTGACAAAGTAGGAACAAGCCCACACAAAGTGATGACCACGAGGGACATCAGAACATCCCACAAGGAAGCGTACTTCATAGCTAACAAACAGTAGAAAAGACTTCAGAATCTGAGCCTTCAGAGCTGGTTACAAAACTTCTTCCTTGTGCGACTTTCTTGAAATTCGAAACTACAGAATGAGTTGGAAGGGATTAGCAGGGAACCGCTGTGGGCGACCCTCAGGGTGACTGTTTTAATAAATCCCTTCTGCGTGTTCTTGCTACTAACAAAGCCAGCTGTGAACAGGGAATTCCAGATGCGAACAGGACAGCTGAATCAGACCCAAGATAGCGAGCGGCACTTCTCTTCCTTTCACTTTTCAAAGGACCTGGGATAGTCTAAGATGCAGACAGCAACTACTCTATGTTCAAAGAAGACAGCCAGACCCCCTTCAGACACATGAAGCTTGGGAAGGGATTTTTCAGTTGTTCAGAACTCACACAGGAAATGTGACAAAATTTATTTTTGCCGCTAACTATTCCACATCTCAGGGTTTTATCCAGTAAGCCTTTTCAACTTGCGCAAAGTCAGTTTAATGGCTACCTTGGCACACATTTTCTCTCCTCCCACAGGCTTTCAAATCGTTCACCACCATTCCCCTCTGATCTTTTGTGTGGAAGGCTGCGTTCAATACCTTTTGGACCCCACCCCCATTTAAAAAAAAAAAATCAACTCCTGCTACTTCTTAAGTTTCTTTCCTCAAATGTATTTCGTTACAAGGAAATGAAATATGAGAACAAACCCTGAATGGTTTCCTTTGCTTTACCAGAGACACCACTGGGTAATTTCATATATGATGGGAAAATGTTGGGGTTGTGGGGGTTGGGGGGTGGAGGCTCTTTAATCCAACAACCCATGTGGAAGAGAGGCAGGGAAAAGTCACCTGATAAATTCTCGATGCGGGCTGTTCTGAAAGCCCTGACAGAACTGGAAGGATGAGTTCAGAATGTCAAGTGTAAATGTGTGTAAAACACATGCGTAGCCCGCTGCCTCACCAGTAATCGAAGCTGTCCTCCCGGCTGTCAAAATGCACTCGCACACGGTCTTCCACGACATCAGCAACTGTCGCCACACACACCGAGCAAGGGTTCCTCTTGTCCACAGCCTCCAGCTTCATCCCAACCTGAAACTCCTTCTGCGCTGGTCCATTCTGACACAGGCAGGCACAGAACCAAACAGGTCAACCAACAGGAGGAAACCACTGTGGGGATTTCTAGGTCATTTAAGAGCTAACAAGGTCAACACAGTATCAACACTTACTTCCCTGACTCAGAAAAAAAGCAGGCAAAGGCTCCCCCATTGATGACGAGGGCTGAGGACAGAAGCCCCCCACTGCCTTTCCACTTGAGTTATAAGACCATCTTTCCCTTATCACCTTCATTTTTCCATGTTCAGTTCTTAGAGTAATGTGAACTGATTATAAAAATCCAGTGTTTACTGAACGTAGTTGCATCAAATGAGAAAATGTATCATCTACTCCCCACAGGCTAATGAAATTTCCAAATATCACTATTTGAAGTGATAAAGATTATGCTCTTTGGCAAAAAAAAATTGTTTAATTTGATAATGGGATTCAAAAATAGTACTTTTTCAATATTTAAAGAATGTATTATTTTATGAAAAATTATAGCTACAAATACAAATTATTTAAATGCCTATTTATTTCTAGCAGAATATATAGATTATAGCTAATGTAGCTCTTCCTTTGATATGAAATAGCTATAATTAGCCAGCCTTGGAGCTTTAAAACACATACAATACCAGGGACTAGAAGATTGTTTCATCTGTCTATCTTTATTATCTACCCTGAAGCCTGATTATTTTTTTAAAAAAATTCTTTCACAGGATTCTATTTTTAAGGCAACATCATATCAGTAAAGTCCATTTTCTTAACACACAAATCTATGGAAGACACATAATAAGCCATAATAAGCATCTAACATTAATATTAAGACCAGAAAAGTGAAACCTGTAGAATTTCAATAAGAAGTATACTAGGTACAGGACCCTCAGTGTGTAGGGCCCGGCTAGGAAACCAGGCAAAGGCAGGGAGAGTTTCTAGGGAGCAGAGCCCAGTCCTGGCTTCAGCCTTGCCTTATTCTCTCCCAAATTCCCATTCACTGCTGAGTGCAGAGAATGGCTAAGCATTTAACTTTCATCCTCCACTGAAGGTTCCCTGAGTTGCTGGGATACAGAGCATGAAGACTCTGCTCTAGCCAAATCGTCGTACAGCCAAATCCTCATAGAGCATCCTTGCTTAGATACATCTGTGATACATGTGTGACAGACTTTGTCTAGAGTATTCACTAGTTTCAAAACACTAAAATTAAGTTTAAAAAAACTAACTTGTTGCAAGCAAAGAGGAAAAATATCCATCAACGATATTTTAAGAAATTTTAGCAGGCTTATTTATATTAAGTTTTCCCAATATTTAATTGCAATGCTGAATGGAAGAAACAAACTAACAAACCCAACAAACAAAAAAGCTATATGCCCAGGGGAGATTACATAATAGATTAAGTTAGGAAAGGTAAATGCGATTAAATCAGAATTAAAATATAGCAGAGTATAAAGCAAGTTTTAAGAAATTTAAGCTCAGGGGAAAATAGGATTTATAGAAAGGAAGAAAATACTCACAGAACTTCTGTTTCTGAATAGTTTCTTAGGAGCATTTTGCAACTTACAGGCCTTTAAGTAATCCATCCAAACAAATCTATCTTTTCTATAACCTAAAAAAAGAACATACTTATCAAAAACACCCACAAAATATCATCACATATATTTTAATGCATTATTATTCCTAGTTTTAACCTTCTTCTCTATAGTCAAAAAGTCCCAATCTTTATAAAATACTCAGTAAAAACGTCTGATTTTCTCATCCATGTGACCCATGTGGACGAGAATCTCAGAAAGGAAACAACGCCTATGCAGACTGGTTGGTTGGCTGGCTAGGACGTCAGTGCTGAGAGAAGGTTGAAATGTCGCGGGTTCAGAGGCTAGTTTCCTAGTGCTAGTGCAAGCGCTCTGGTACTGCCATTTTGCCCTCGCTTCTGCACCAGAACTAACACCCTGTGACTAATAGACTGAAACCTTTGGAATCTGTTAACTTTGCAGGCTACTGGCTTCCACCAACCTGAAAGCTAAGCATGCCATCAGATAGCATCTTGGGTCTAAAGAAAAGCTTCCCCTATATCACTCTAACTGCCTCTCTGATTTACTCATCAATGCATTTTAAACTTGCTTTGACTTGGGACTTTCTCTGTTTTGTAAAACTATAAAAACTTCATGAAACCACTTCCATATTGAAACAAGGTCTCTTTGGGCAACACAAGTCTGTCTTCTTGGGCCATGATCCCTCAAAATGGCAACAGAATAAATTGTCCCTTACTCCCTCTAAGGCAGTGGTTCTCAATTTGCCTGATGTGGTGACCCTTCAATAAAGTTTTTCATGTTGTGTTGACCCCCAAACCATAAAATTTCATGTTGTGTTGACCCCCAAACCATAAAATTATTATACAGTTATAAAGTTGCTACTTTATAACTGTAATTTTGCTATGGTTATGCATCCTAATGTAAATACCTGATATGCAGGATATCTGATATGCAACCACCAAAAGGCCCTCAAGCTCCAGGTTGGGAGCTGCTCCTTTAAGATGAGGGCTGTGATTTCTGCATTGACACCTGAAGTGGCGTTGGTTGTGCAGAATCACTATTTTTTGTACTGAAACTAAGTCAATGTCTTTGCAGAGTTCAAGATTATACTCACACATTAAGCTTTACTTTCCACCATGGTTCTCCAGCAGTCTCCTCAAGGTGGCATGCCAGGACATCAGCTCTGGCTTTTGCTCTTGCCTGGGGGGCTAAGACACTTTCTTATTGTGTTGATGTGTCTGGGATCCTGTGACTTCAGAGAACCTATCTCTACAACAACATCTGAAGGAATTTCCTCTGGGCTTTACTTAGTCCTTCCCTCTTCTGAAGGATACCCCCAGTGAAGCCTGAGATTTTGTATTTTCTGATTCTCAATACCCACTACAGGTCCATGCTAATGGCTCCATAGTGCCTATTGGACAGATGTTCCCACTGTCACCAGCTCTCATGAGATCCAGCAATTCAGAAGACTGACTTCAGCCCCAGGCAGATTCCAAGGGGCACCTGAGTTGATTCCTGAGAACAGAGAGACTTCACACCAAATCCAAAGATGCTGCAGTTATTCAGCTACCTAATGCCCAATCAGGAAACTATGGGCAGCAGTTGGTCATGCTAAGACCAAGGTGTCTCATAGCAAAAAAAAAAAAAAAAAAAATCAGTCTTAACTGCCTGGCTCCAGCATCTCACAGAAAACAAAGGACAGACAAAAAAACTATTTTCTATCAAAAGAAAACTGATCATGGTATTTTATAGTCTCATTCTTTCCATTATTTCCAAATTTGCAGCAAATTTAGAGTAAATCATGTTTCCTCCCTGTGCAGTATCATTGATAGAGTATGATATTTCATTTCCACCATGATTTTGAACATCAATTTCTTAGTATAAGGAATAATAAACTTTATATATGATCAGGTGCTGCCAAACAATTATATTTTTATTATATTATAATAAAAATTATATTAGGAATTTGGGAATTCCTAATCAGAATATTTGACTTAGAGCGATAATACGGGCTTTTCCTTTACAGTCATCTCCAAGGTGTTGTCATGGTCTTAGTCTCTTTGTAGATAAAACTTTCATTTGGAAAATCAATTCACACCAGGCTCCCCTGTTAATATTGCATGAAATGGTGTTAAAATAAAACTGAAATAACAAATGGCCCTTTGTCCATCTAAAAAATGTGACTCAGCTTACCCTTAGGGATATGCAGTTCATGCTTGGTCTTTTCACACCAACCCACTGGGTGAATGTCAGGGGAACCAGCATTGGTCCAAAAATCATAGCAGCTTAAATAACCATCAAAATGGAGTCTCAGCCGGTAACCACACACCTGAAACACAAAGTTCACAATTGTTCACTGTCATGTATGTAAGTGGGCTCAGAACTGACAAAACATTCCAATGTTTACTGAAAGCCATCAACATGGACAATCCATCTATCCATCCAAACATTTTTATCAGAGAGCAAATGTATATGTGATATGATATATGATTAAATTGAAATGATGATGAACAGTTATCTAGAACTTTCTGCAAAAAATATATATATCCTTCAGACATATCTAAGAATCTAGGGTCAGAATGAATGTTTTTAATTCAGTAGCTGCCAAGTATTCATTTCAGAAAACGTACCTTCTGCTGATGAGCTTGAGTCCTACCTCAAGAGAGTAGAGGCTGAGATTCAGAAAACATTAGCACATGGACCCAGCATTTTAATACAGGAAATAATGCAAATCTCAGAAATCCATCCCCTATACAGTCTGTAGATGTCTAATAGTGATTGTCATCACATAGAACATGTGACTGTGTCCTCTAATTTAGATACTTTCATTAGACATCTTTTATTGATTTAATAATGTGGTGAGTAACCATTATGTTTAAAATCCATCTATTGTTTAATCAATGACAGTTCTCTTTATATAACTTTCATAAAGTGAGTGTATTTATATGAGTGTATACTCACAGACATGGATTCATATATGGCTCTTATTAGTTCACCTAAAATATGAATAATTCCCTAACAATTGGAAACAACACCATGAGATTCTTGAATTACTACCAACTTTAGCTAAAATCAACTTTCAGCTAACTAAAAGATAAACACTAGTTCATAAAGAACTCACTAGAAAATTCATCTTAAGAACAAAATTATTAAGAAGTATATTTTATACATTATTGATTGAAATAATGGCCTGGGGCACATTTATGACAGAAAGTACTGAAATTTGTTGTTTTCTAGAAAATGCTCACCATGTAATTAGCCCCAGGAAGGACTGCCCTCTCTTACCTCAGCTACAGAAAGCACACAGAACACAGACGGACGTCTGGGATCAATGCCTTCCAGTCTCATTCCCACCTGAAAGCCATTTTCATGCTCCGGAAAGGATTGATCCTATGAGAGTTCACGATATGACATTATCCACCGAGATTTCTTCACAATTTAATATAGAACATTTTATGCCATTGATATGTGGAATCTAAAAATAACAGGAGTCATAAAAACAGAATAGAAAAGTAGCTCCCAGAATCTGGAAGGGGGATGAGGGGAAAAAGAAGCTGCTACTCAAAGGCTCAAGTCTGTACTTACACGATAGGAAAAAATGGTAAGCATTTAAAGTGACAACCTGTGTGTGATAGACATCATAGTATGACCAATAATTATATATGGTTACAATTTGTCAAATTTCTGAAGTGACAGAAATTTAAGAAAGAAATTTACCATGTAGTTTGAAAGCTGAATTTTTAAGGTATAGTATTTATATTAATTCCTTGATAACTTTATTCACGCATATAATGTATTCCTCTCTCAATTCACCCCAGGGCTGCCTCCCACCCCTTCCTAACTTCATATCCTTTCCTTCTCTTTTTAATAACCTGCCAAGTTGAATGTGTGGTGCCAATAAACTCAAGGATGTTGAGTCCCTGACTGGAATGGTTGACCTACAGGTGCCATACCCTTAGAGGAAACTCAGTCTCCTTTCTCCAGAGGCAATCAACTGTCAATAGGGCGGCAACTAGGGCTTAGGGCCTGTGCATCTGGCTTGCTCTTGTGCCATTTTCACGCCGGAACACCACTGTGACTTATCAGCTGCTGTGGGTTCATCAGTGCAGCATCCCTGTGCAATGCAGAAGTGTCCAGGAGACACTGTTTTCGTCTGGTCCTCCCCAGCCAAGGGCTCTTAGTCTTTCTGTTCCTCCTTTCAAGACAATACCTTTCCCTGGCATGGTGGGAGCGGTACAGATGTCCCATTTGTGGATGTGCTCTCTGCACATTGACAAATTGGGAGTTTCTTCATTACTTATGGTTTACTATACAAATAAACATCTCTATATGGTCTAAGAGCTACACTAACCTGTGGGTTTAGAAATAGCAACTTATATGACTGTTTGATACTACATCTACTTGGGAAAATGATAGTAATAGGTTCAGAAGCTGAATTTCTAAAATATCCTTTGAAACAGTTCATCCATGAATTTCTTATGAACCCATTCACTCATTTTGCTAACACCCACCCTTCCTTTCTATGCTTTGGACTATAATGCTTTGCTGACTATGTGGGTGATCTGTCTGTGGCTGGACAATTTACTTTGCTTGTAGTGACTTTGATATACAGAAACCTTTCGACCCAACAATATGTCCTTGTTGTGTGACTGAGGAAGGCCCTGAATTCACAATTCTACTGCTTTCATGTCCTGAATCCTGTAGGCCACTTTAAATTTTAAGAAACAAATACTATTTTTATATCACAGAAAGGAGGTTTGATATTGGAGGAGGGGGGCCCCCTTTTCTGAGAGGAAAAGGAGAGGAGAAAGGGGAAGGAGGAGGAGAGGAACTGGGAGGAGAGGAGGGAGGGACACTCTTAGGATGTAAAGTAAATAAACTGAAATAAAATAAAATAAACAAAAATAAATAAATAGTGTGGGAATTCCCGGCAAAGGGCCATTAGGGCTCATGGCCTGGGGCAGCTTCTCTGGATATGACTACAGAAAGTATATGACCTGACTTTAGAGAGTCTGCCTAGAGAGGAACTAGGAATCCATTGGCTGGCTCAGAGATGGTATGGAGGAACTGATTGATTGCCCAAAGCCATATAACCTGCCATCTCTCCCGGAACAAACAAGTCTGCAGCCTTCAGTTTGCTTTCACCCTACTCCTGCTGTCCCTGTGGTGACTCTACATCAATCACCTCCTAGCATGAACCCCCTGCCCTCACCCACAGGCTGGACCCTTGGGAGGAGGAGCAACAAAATAGTATTTCAGCAAAGTTTCAGATTACTGGGGAAACCATGGATTCAGAGCAGGATTCATGCTCATAACGTATGAGCATAATGGCAGAGCATAATTGTATGCTCATAATGGCAGCAATTATACAGAAATAAACATTTCCATTTGGCTGAAAAAAAAGAGGTAGAAAAGACATGCAAGGGGATTCAGGCCTGCCACGTGCAATAGAATAGGACTGGCTTTCCCTTTAAGGCAGCAGCTAATGTTAGGCAGAGACTGAGCAAGCATCCACAATGGTGGCAGGGACTGGGACTCGGAAGAGTACAGTCCTAGAGCAGAACCTGCCGCATCACCCCAGCCATGGCAGTCTGTTGCCCTACTTGCCATGGGCTCCAGGAGGCACACAAAAGCAGCACGCCCATCATCCCAGCAAGCTGAGCCCTGCATGACATCAAGCCAGTCTTCCTATTAGAAATCCCATGTAAAGGAATTCAGGTTTCCCCCAACCTTGTTAGTAAGCAGGGAAGTGCTTCCTGTTAGTTTTGGTGTCAAACCATTCCCAGCGGTCTAGCTGTGTGCTATAAATGAAAAGTGAGACGTGGCTATCTCCAGCCACTGTGCTTACTGGAGGATACAAGCCAACAAGACACAGGAACAAGGGGAGAACAGTGGAGGAGGGGGTGTCTGCTCCCACCTGCCACCTCTGCAACAGAGACAATATTTAAGTGTTTTAATGTAACACGTTTTTGTCTGTATTTGCTGATATACTAGTGTGTGTGTGTGTGTGTGTGTGTGTGTGTGTGTGTGTGTGTGTGTGTGTGTGATGTCTGAGTTTCTTTTCTTAGACCTTGTCTTTTGATATACTGGTTGGGGTCTGCAGAGTTTTACTCTTGTTTTGCTGTTATTATGATTTTTCTCATTGCCTTTTATTTATATACATTTTTTTTTATTCTACACACCCTCCCTTTATAATTATGGCCTTTATTTTGTATCTTTCATCATTTCCAGTTACCATTTTCTTACTTTTTTTTTTCTTTTTGGAAATCATCTTTTAAAACATTTTGGTGAATGTTGACTTCTGCCTCCACCGTTCCTGCAGTTCTTCTCAGAGCTGCACGTGGTATAACAGGTACTTGGTTGTATTTCATTTCTGAACCGAGCCCCCTGTTATTAGCTTCTGTCGCCACTGATTCACCTCTCTGCAGATGCTAAGGATCAAGGACACACTTTTCCGTGTGCTGATGCTTCAGCCTAGCTTAGGGTCAGCCCATACTGCTCAATTCTACCCACCCCAAATCAAAGTTCAAATGATACCATAACTCAAGGAAGACAGGAAATTTTGAAACCTCAAGCCAAAAAACAATATTCATGAAGTCTGGTTATTACAGGCCTGACAACCTACTCATGCATAGGCTACCTCCGACAGCTAGAGCGGAGATAAGAATAAAAGGACTGTGAACACTCTGTCGACACAGGGCCACACTTTGTGTTACACCCAGGCCCATTTCAGAGTCTACGCTGTCGATAGACTGGGAATGAAGGCAGAAGGTGCACCCTGCATATGCAGCCACGTACGCCTGTCTGGGTCTTACAAGACCTCAAGGAAAGTCAGGAGTTCCAAGCACCAATCCACTACACACTGTCAGCAGACACTAACTCCCACCAAACAGTCGAAGGAAAACTTCACCATGAATCTAGTTGGAAATATATTCAACTCCTTACTGCGACCTGATCTCCCCTGTTACGTTCTCAAAAACAAAACAAAAACAAAAACAAAAAAATAAAGGAGACATGTTAAAGGTACAGAAAACATGTTCAGTGACATTGTTGAAGGAAACTGCCCACTTCTTGGGAAATATATTGATATCCAGGTACAAAGATGTTAATGAGCGCAGGAAATTGACCAGAAAAGTTCCCTTTCATTATATATTTTAGATAAAGTGTCAACAGTAACTCATCTGTTAGTTGAGTTACTAACTAACCTGAGAAAGAATACTGAAACTGCAGAGAAAGTACCAACTCACTTATCAAGGACACCTGAATAATAGCAGGTTTGTCAACAAAAAGTGTGCAAGCAGGTGACTATAGATGTCAATTACAATGTCCTAGATTACAATATACAGAACAATTATTCTATCAATATTCTTCTCATAAAGCAGATTTCAAGTCATAAAACACGATGAAAGTTGCTGCATGTCGGTAAAGGGAACAATACACTCAGAAGACATACATTTATTGAAAATGTGTACACCAAACTTCATGAAACAAACCCTAAGTTGAACTATGAGCATAGAAGTTCTAATACAAAAACAGTGGGTGCTTGCTCTGACCAACTGATTGCCTAGCTCCAAGAAACTAATAATAACTTCACACTAAACTTTACTATAGTTAAAATGAACTTAACAGAATCTATATAATGCTCTACCCAAAATGCATTGCAGTATACTCATTCTTTTCAACTGCTCATAAAACTTTCCCCAAAATAGAACAGATTTTAGGCAAAAGCCAAGTCATTACCAAAGGGAAAAAAAGAAACAATGAAAATAATTGCTCAAAGCTCATCAGATCATAATGGAATAAAATTAGAAATCAAAAGCAAGAGAAAGGACAAAGAGTTGACAAAAATATGAGATTCAGCAATGACCTTACAATTGTTAGTGATTCATTGACGAAATCAAGGAAATGGTAATGTCCTAGGATCAAATGAAAATGAAACATGAGAACCTGTGGGTATAGCAAAAAATTATAATGACATTCACAGCCATAAGAGATCTCAAATAAGTCACTGAATGATGCATCTTAGGAGCTCATAAAAAAAGAGAGAAAATTAGAGAAAAGAAGACAAATCCCCTTGCATTAGAAGGGGAAGGGACATACTAAAGATCAGAGCAGAGATTAATGAGTTAGACTCTAAAAGAATGAGTCACAGGCTCTATGAACTGATTCTTTGAAAAGATTAATAACATTAACAAGAGAAGCCCTTAGCCAAGCTGCCCAAAACAAGGAGAGAAGTATGGTAATAAAATGTGTGTGTGTGTGTGTGTATGTGTGTGTGTGTGTGGTGAGAGAGACCAAGAAAGGGAAATAGACATCATTGAAATCTAGAGGATTGAAAAATACACACCTTAATAATTTGAATAAATGCAAATAAGTGGCTATATTTCTAGATACATATGAGCTACAGAAATTGAATTTGTATATCTTAAAGCTAAACATAGATAACAAGGACTAAGCCTGTTTTGTTTTGTTTTTTAATTCAGATCCACTACAGCATATTTCATCAAACTCATAAAGAACTGTCACCAACACTCCTCTAACTAGTCCACACAACGGACATGAGGGACATTGCAGACTTGTTTTACAAATTCAGTATCACGTATACTAAAACTGAACTTAAGTGCAAGAACAGTGTAGACAAGCCTCTTTAATGAATGTAAATAGAAAAACTGTCAGTGGCTGAGCATGGCAGTGCATTCCTAGAACGCTGGGACAGAGGCCAGAGGACTGTGAGTTCAGGGGCCATCCTGGGCTCCAAGACAATATGCTGAGACAGTAAACCAATAAAACAGTGATGCAAAATGAACTGAGCAAATCAGCAACACATAATGACCAAGTGGGTTTCTCCCAGGGGTACAAGGACGGCTCAATACACACAAAGTAAAAATCAATATTGCGCATAAGCGGAGCCACAGACAAAAGGTACACAACTGTCTCAACATAAAGAGTAAAAGTTTTAACAAAGTTCAATATCCAAGAAAACCCCTGAATGAACTAGAAATAGAAGGACCCTATCTCAAGACAGTAAAGGCTGTATATAACAAATCCATATCCAACAACATACTCGATATGGGAAAATTGAAAAATATTTCCTCTAAAATAAGGAACAAAACAAGAATTTTTACTCTCATTGCATCTCCTAAATACAGTACTTGAAATCTTAGCCAGAGCAATAGGACAGTTACGATGACTTGAATCTGACGTGTTCCTACCACACAGCTTCGTATTTTAACTGCCTTTTTTTTTTTTTTTTTTTTTTTTTTTTGCCTGACCAATGGTACCGTTCAGGAAGCTATAGAATCCTTACAGGTAAGGCCTAGCCAGAGCAAGTAGCTCATAACAGGCAGGCCACTGATGGTTCAACGTGGGACTTAATTCTGATCTCAGACTGAGACCCTGTGAATCCGGGAGCCAAAATAAACATTTTCCTCCCAGAGTTGTTTATTTGGAAGGAAATTTGATCACATTGATGTAAAAATAATTAATATAGTAAAGAGGGGAGAAAAGAGCTGGTATCAAGTGGGATCACTGGTGTGACCATTCCTGACTGTGTGGCTCTTGAGTCTTCAGACAAGTTCACAGGAGGAAAATTTCCAGGATGTGCGCTGAAGCAACCCTAGAATTTTTTTTTGAACAGTTTCCAAAGATAGAGATGGTTGATGCAAATCGTCCACCACCTAAAACCATCTGAGAGATGGGCTTCCAGGCATGGCTGTGGGTGTTGTACTAATGACATCAGCTGATGTGGGAAGATCCAACCACTGCTGGTGTGTGATTCGTGCTTGGGACCCTGGACTGCCAGTGGAGAGTGTGCGCTGAGCACACGCATTCACTGCTCTCTTCTTTCGAGGCCCAGCAGCCTCAAGTTCCGGCTGCCTTCACTTCCTTCCTCACCATGATAGACTGCCCCTGTGAGCCAGAGTAAAATCCCACCCTTCAGTCACTCTCACCCAGCAAAAGGAACTCAGCTGAGACAATGGATGGTTTTGGTGAGATCTGAGAAGAGCAGAATGGCAGCAGAAACGTGAACAGTGGATGGTGTGCTCAGGAGGTTTCAGAGTGTAACACGGACTCTAGAGAGGATTAAACTAGAGGACATTGACATTCCATTCTGGCAAAGAATTGAGATTTGTTTTGGCCATGTCCCCAAAATATGAGTGAAGCTGGATTCAAAAGAAATTGATAATATTTTCTGAGTAGGCAATTTCAAGCCAGCATAGCATTCAGGATATAGAATAGTTATAGCATGCTTGTTTTAGGCAGGCCTACAGTGAGAATTGAAAAAAGAAGAGCAAATATAGATGATTTGGAATATTTGTCTATAAAATTTGTCTATAAAATACGTGGGCACGTTTGAGGTCACAAGACAGTACAGATTAAGACAAAGTGTAACTGTTGACGAGATTATTGCCATCAAAGGGAAGCTGTACCCTGTGCCCTGGGTACCTTGAAGAGATCATATCCATTTAAGGCTCCAATATATAAGGCAGAAAACTTGTTTCAAGTGCCCTGCTCAAGCTGTGCCACTTAGAAATGCTTTCAGCTGGCTTAACCATACAGGCATCTAAGTCTGGGTAGCTGTGGTTCCTGTGGCCATGGTCCTAGGAGACCCACTTGCTGCTCAACATTGGGTGCTGCACAATTGGGTGTCCATGTGGTACTGATTTTGCAAGCATGCCAAGTATAAGAATTACAGGTTATCAAGGCTTACGTTGAGATATTCGAGGACTGATTGGGAAAATAGAAAATGTGAGTTTATACCTAAAACCCCTTAAGAGGAAGATTCATGAAGCCATGGTTCAATAGAGACCTCAAGACGTTAGAGATATCAGAACATATGCTGCCTGACAAGGGGACTTACGGATGACAAGTGATGGCAGCTTAACAGAAAAGCCATGTGTGCTGCAGGTGCCATATGGGTGAGGCTGCCATAGCCACCTAGAGCTGAAATAATGGTCTGATACTGCATCGCTCTCTTCCTGTTTCCTTCCTTGTGTCATGGAAATGTGTTCTCTCTGCTACTGAATATACAGAACTTTTTTTTTTTTTATTTTACAGGGACTCGGACTTAATAATTGGCAGTATGCCTCAGAAAAGACTCAATGCTGAACTTTGGAACAGTGTGAGGAGTCTCAGAGTGTGGGCTTCATAATGTTGGACTAATGTACTCTGCATTTTGAGACAGCCATGGGGCTTTGGGAGGCAGGGGCAGAATGCTATGTTTTAACTCATGTTGTGAATGCTTATTTCCTAGATGATGGCACTCTTTGAAGAAACCAAAATCTGTAAGAATTTGACCCTGGCTGATTGCTAGAAAGTAGGCCTCTGACAGACACAGGCAGGCTTTGGTTCCAGCCCTACACTCTGTCTCTTCTAGTCTGCCATGATGGACAGGTCATTCCTTTAATCTCCCTCTTCCATGAGCTCTGCCATGCTTTCCCCAACATGGTGGACTGAGGCCCTCCAAAATCACCAGCCACAATAAATATTGGTTACAGTCATGTAAAAGTAACTGACACAAAAACTGAATAAGATCAAAGAGACACAAATAGGAAAGGAAGAAATTGAATTATACCCAAAATTTGTTAACAAATACCACCTTCCTTAACTAGTAGTTTGGGAAGAATGGCTATCAAGGAAAAAGAAGGCAAAAAATCAGATGCCTACGTGTGGAGGACTGAAATGAGATACAGAGTCTCTTCATGTACAAAAGCCAACTCCCAACAGCTTGAATTTGGACCCTAATGTGAAAACTTTTAAATACCTTAAAACCCTTTGAGTGGTCGCTGTTACTGTAAATAACATTTTTTTAAAGCAGACCTTGTTCATTATCATTTTTCTAATCTTAGAGCTATTTTCCATGGTCCTTACAGATCATGGCTGGCTTAGAGCAGCTGCAGTGTCACTGGACAGTTCAATCTTCACCGCACATAAACACATCTCCTGGGAAGTGGTGACCGGACCGCAGGTCTGTTGTTCCCAGGGTGAGCTTTAAAGCAGTCACTGCACTTCTGCTTATCAGTGTTCAACATCTGAATACCAATTTCCAGATGTGAATTTACTCTTTTTAGGAGGCTTGCGTTTGGAAAGTTATGGGAGGGTGTGGAGGGGCCTGCACAGCTGTCATCTCAGGCATCTCATGGCCTCTCGCCTGCTGCGCGTTTGTCCCTCCGTCCTTATTCTCATCTGCCTGCATTTGTATAAAGACAAAACCAGGTACATGCGACACATGCACATTCTCAGGAGCATCTTCTGTTTCCTGTGTCACAGACACAGACGTGCCCCTGTATGGCAGACGTCCTCCCTTTCACAGCCATGTGTTCTCCTGAGTAATGAGTGGAACAGTCTCTCACGTCACTACCGATCAGTTATAAATTCATATTATATGTGGACAAGTTTTCCACACACACTGTGGTCTTTTCCCCCACCCCACCCCAAAACCTTTATTTTTGTTGGTATGTAATGATGTTTGTGTGGATATCACTTAACCTGACAAATCTCCTTGGCCTCCCTTGGTCTGGAATGTTTTCCACTAACCTGTCATTGTCCTTTACTTTGGTGACATTTTTTAAGTACACAGTCTTCTCTTACGACTTTTCGATGGGAATATTCATCATTTTGCACTTGTCTGATAGTGTCCCTTATGATTCAGCTGCCGGAATATTGCAGGACTGCTGTCCCCAGTATGCCACACCAGGGTGCACCACGACCCCCCGCTCCCCAATGGCAATACTCATGTTGGCTACTGATCTAGATGTTGCCCAGGTTCCTCACTACATGGTTTCACATGAAACGTGTGTGTACATACAAACACAAACACAAACACCAGCACACGTGTATACATACCCTACAAATCCCAGTTCAAACAAACACTTGGCAGTTCTTACCCAAAGGCTTGTGCTTTTCCGTCTCATCCTGTGACCTTTCCCCTCTGAAATCCCTTCTTCCCTCCTTAGCTAGACCCTTCAGGGCATCTCTTAGGGTTGCGGAACTGTTCTGTTAAGAACAGGGTCATCAAAAGACAAGGAAAAACACCCTTTGCTTACAGACTCCCCTGCCCTGTCACACAGAGGCAGACGCATGAATGACTTATATTCCCATCCATTCCCCTCCCCCTTCCCCTCTTTGCCGTGACAGTGTTTGATTCTATTTTATCATCCTTCGAAAAGGTAAGAGCGTACTAGACAAAGCTCGTATGTGCCTGTTCCTCCGAGAATCCTGGTCACTGTAGCTGCACACAGGAAGTAACCAACCCGAGTGTGGTCTGCAATGTCTCCATCCTTCCCAAGTTTGTTTTTGCAAAGTTACACGGGTGCTTCCTTAGCTCCTCTCAGCACACTCGTGGGGTTTTGCACACAGCTTCCTGCAGGTCTAATGCTTCTCGGGAATATTCATGGGCCAGTCGGCTCATGTTCATGTTTATAGCTGCATTATATGCCACTGTGTGGGGGCAGCACCACTCATTAAAGATATGTCCGGATGCCCAGCTTTTTATATGAACACAAAAATCATTTTAAAAAAACATAAATTGGCTTGTAAAAGTGTCTTCAAAATCTTACGTTCACAGATAATCTTGGAAGCTTCCAAGAAAAACTTAAAGGATAATGAAACCCCAAACAGGTAACAAAATGAGTGATTGGTCAGGTTCATCTTATTTCTACAAAAATAAGTATCATGTGTGTTTAATTCTCCTGGTCTTCTTTTCACATTTACTCTGTGTCCAGCAGACGGTTGAACATGCTTTGTGTGCCTGCCTATTCAGTGCATTGAAACTTCCCAGCTCACTTTAAGGGTGCTGCACACACACAGTCGCACACATACACACATAAACATGCACACTCATCCACACACACACATTCACACACACATACATACACTCACACACACATACACTCAAACACAGTTACATGCACACACATACACTCATACACATGTGCTCACATACATTAAACACACAAATACCTACCTCTTTGCTCACAGCCATCTGGAAGTAGCTCTAATTCCATTGTCCTCTTCTGACCTACGTGGACACCAGGTATGTACAAGGCACAAGCACACACACACACACACACATACACACAGGTAAACACACACATATAAACTAAACTTAATAAATATTTTAAAAAGACAGTGTAGAAATTTACATATTGTTCATGGCTCAACAAGGGTGAGAGATACAAGACGGCACGGGAGGACGCAGTGGTACTTTTCATTCGTGATAGTGTTAGTTACACATGACTATTGAATACAAGGGTTGGACAACAGCTCACAGCCAGCAGGAAGGATTAGCCAGGCAGCACTTCAAAACGGTTTCTCAAGCCAACACTGGAGAGCTTTCTCTAATGCTGCAAAGCAATATAAAATGGCTAAAAGATAAAATCGACCTTGGAAAATTCAAATTGAAGTAAACTTTCTATTTTTTGCCATCTTAAAGGCAAGGGTGAAAAATATCATGCCTTCGATTTATCTATTGTTTGGTGGTTTATTTGTGACTCAACAGTTTTAAATTTGTCTCTTTAGGTGTCCTGTATTTCTTAACTGATAGCGTACATTTCATGATGATAAATGAGAGCCAGAATCATACTCCCTAGGTAAACAAAATCCATCACATATAATACCCTAAGTCCCACAAAGTCCTACAGTTTGCATGCCTGAGAAAACTTCTACAGCTCACCCCCAGCCCAGAGAGGTGAGAGCAGGACTCTCTCAAGGCTAGAAGCCAGAACCGAAGCAGATCATGACCTAGGAGTCAAGTTCTGAAAGACTTTCAACTGCTTGTTCCACACAAGGGACCAAACAAGCACTGTGAAACTTGGCCTACGGCTATGTTGCCCTCTTTATTGAGAAGGACAGCTCCCCTTGCTACTGGACACAGTTGTTGTTTTGTTTTATCATTTTCTTTTCCCAGAACACTCACAAAAATAATGTTTTCTACTATGAAATTGATTCATATAATCACTAATGATGGAGAAGTAGTATTATTCAAGGTTCCATATGCACAGCAAAATCAGGTACAAATTATATGCTGCTATCTTTAAAGCTTGCAACAAAAGATGAGTCATGGCATTAGTAGGGGATGCAATGGCTGGAGAGAAGGCAGGCTCACTCTTGGCAAAGAACCTTTGTGCAGTGCCATGTTTAAGAGCTATCAGTGTGACAAACGCGTACCACCACAGCCTCGTAGACAGGCAGTCTCCACTATAGATTTTCTCTCCAAAGTAGAGAAAATCACCTCACAAGAATTTCCAAGTGAAAGTTTGGTCAACTTGATATTTAATGGAGCAAAAGTGAATTATGCTCACATCTACTCTGACACACAGAAGCACCTAGAGCCATCTGAGGAATTTTCAACAGTGGCTGTCATAGCCAGCAACCAATGGTGGTAAGATATTTATGTCATTAACAGGAATAGAGGAATGAGAACATCCATATGGAGAAGCTATAGCTAACATGATTCTGCAGACACGCACATAACTCCAGGCCGTACGTGGCTCTAAGCACACAATGAGGGCAACAAACTGAGTTACCATCAAGGCCCTGTGGAATTACTGTGTGCATTTTATGAACATGGTACTTGAGGCCAAAGTTCAAGTGCATCTCTCTGCCAAGTAGTCTCAGTGCTAGCTCATCACTGTGGGCTGTAAGCAACCTTGACTATCAGAACTGCCATTAGTTAAAGACATTGTAATTTAAATTTCTCATTCTACAGTTAAAACCACACTTAGATATTTAAATACAGAAAATTACCAACTGAGTATTTTATTTTTTTTTTTGTATAACTCCCAAATGGTCCCAGATACCAAAGTTTGAAAAAGTGCCTGAAAAGTTTTAAAAAGAATTTGTATGAATATCATAATGGGGCTATGGCAGCTTCTGCAATAAAGATAAGTATCATGAAGCCATGTAGCTAACCATCTGGCAAGTACAGTTAGCCTAGATTTCCCCTACAATAAAATACACAAATGTTTGGTGAGGAGAAAATGAACACAGCCCAGTGGAATACACTGTAGCCATCTCAAAGGCAAGGCTCAGATCTGGGATAGCGGGGGTAGCATGGCAGCTTTGAAAAATACCAAACAAATGTGACGTGCAAAGCAAACAGGCATGCTGTCTGTTTTCACTAATAGAAGAACACCAGGACTGAACCACACATGGACAGGGTGAGGCTCAGCATTCTCATTCACGCACCTGTCAGCACAGTTTGGGCTCCCAGCTTAAACTTTGGCCTGTGCACTTTGTCATTATGTTAGCACTTCAGACAGCTGCAACCAGGTGGGCAGAAGACATGGGGCCCTCCAGAACAGGGATGGGAACAGGGGAAGGGGCCAGGTCTGTCCCCTGTTCAAGAGCTGAGAGGGCAGTGGCTGGCCACTGGTGTCTGGCCAAGGCAAGGTGTCAAGTGACACTGAGGCTCCAGGCCTGGGAGAGATGCCCAGAGTTTTCCTATTGTGACAATGTATACTTCTTTCCGTGTACACTTTACCTACTGAAGCTTTCAAAAACTCCGAACAAGTCACAAACATGCCAATGGGGCTAGTCTTATGACCAAACCCCTCTGGTCCATTCCTACTCTTCAGTGTTCTTCTGAGAACCTCAGAAGAGATCCTTATTGGGCAAGTGCATTGGCTGCAAGGTACTGGAAGACTGTGGCGTGTTTGCCCCGGCTTCCCATCTCTTCCTCGGGAAGTTTGATGCTTTTTACCTGAGCAAACAGCACTTCTGGATCCAGAGTTCCAGAATCAGCTGCCTCGCACAGGACTTGAAAGAGTTTTTTTTTTTTTTTAATTTCATTTTCTAATGTTACTATGCACCAATTAGAATCTGAAAAGGCTATACATTTTCTATTTGGGGTAAAAAAAAAATGACTTTTTCTACTCTTGCTCAGACTACACCTTGTACAGCTATTTCTGTTGGTGATCTAGCCACAGCATTTTAAAAATTATGTATTGATTTTTAATTTTCATGTGCCTTGGTGTTTTGCCTGCATGTATGAGGGTGGGTGCTGGAACTGGGACTCCCCGTAACTGGAGTTACAGACAGTTGTGAACTGCCATGTGGGTACTGGTACTAGGTACTCTGGAAGAGCACCTAGTGTTCTTAACCATCAACACATCTCTCCAGCCTGGCCACGGCATTTTTGATGTCTTCAGAGACTCTAGGGATCCATCAGAATACTATAAATGTTTCACTAAAAATATTATCAGTAGCATTCATCAGATGTCCAAAGGTCTGTGACACAGAGACACAAATACAGAACAGATAAATCACATGGGTGCCCTTCCTGAGTATCTGTCATTACTGTATCCATGTGTATCCATGAACTATTAAGATATGCTTGGGAGATGAAAATAAGCTGGCCTTCAAGCAGCTGGTCAGTGGTGTGCACAGGCAAAGCAGCTCTAAGGCTTTGAATTCTGTTCTCTCAAAGTGCCATCTTTTTTGCTATCTTCTGATCAGACAAATAGCAAGGGAAGGTGAATTATGTATGCAACATCCTACAGCCGGCCACCAAACACCAGTTAAGATGGACGATTGATTACATATTCTCAAGCTTTCCTTTTAGAGGCTCTTATCTGTTAGTTTGAATAGTTTTCAAAGATTAATTATGAACTCAAAACCCCGAATTGCTGCCAAGATTACACCAAGAGATGTTCCTTAACAGAAAAAGCTTGGAATTTAGGAATCAACAAAAGTATAACTTAATAGGTTAATGCCATTCTGACTGGCCTTTTGAGGATTCATTCTAAAATTTCAGAATCTTCATTTCCACAGATGTTATGGGTGTACAACCAACATTTAAATGTGTATCTTAACTACTGAACAAACCACAGTCTCAGAAACAAGTGAATAAATGAACAAACAACACGTTTCAGAACAAGCAACATGCAGCTGGCTCCAGGCAATCTGAGCTCAACAAGGCAAAGGGAGCCAGACAGCATATACCAAGCCTCGTACCAGAGACTTTTTTTTAATAACTCCTGTGATGTCTAATTCATGGTTCCTCAAGTAGATTCCACACATCTTCTGCTCAGGTGTCTAAAACAATAAATCCACACGCACGCACACACAAGATGACAGCTTTCCTGGTGGGCCAAGGGAAGCAGGGGGACGCTGGTACACATTTCCTTCAGCTACAGGAAGTATGAACAGAGGGTCTGCCCTTTATTCCAGTTGCCACTCTTTTCTTCTTTAATGTTCCTTTCTCCTGAAGAGCTCTGGGCTTGACACTCAGCTTCCAGCTGGCAGTGTAGATAAGCCACCATCCCACAAGCTTTGAGCCTGTTCTAGGAACAGAAGCACAGGCCTGGTTGGCTCTCTGACTCGAGCCTTCACAGCAGAGATTTCATAGCAGCCTTGGGAATTTGACTGTTACAGTTTCAGAGAAGCAAATTCTATGCATAGAGAAGTAACCGAGCCATGAGATCAGGGCATCTCTTCAATTTTGCACCAAGACTAAAGGCTGTAAACACTGTGAGAAATGGACACCAGTGAGGGACCTTTCTGTGGTTCAGATCCCTTGCGATTAATCAGCTTTAGGATTGCACATCACAGAGCAGCATTCTCAGTTAATATGTGCTCCATCTGATTTAAGCATCAATGAAATTCCCGACTACAATGTATGTGATGCTATAGATTCTTTTTATTTTTTTTTTAAGGGAAACTACTAACCATCAGTAAATCAATCTTCAAAAGAGGGTCAAGAAAAAACATACAGAAGAGAAGTAAAAAAACAAACAAGGAAGCAAATGCTGTGGCCAAACAGAAAGATGAGATAAGATGAAAATATCTTCCAAGCATCCTGAAGCACAGGCAGTCCTCACCAGTTTGTGTATCTGCTAGGGAGCAGGGCATAGTCACCACATGGCTCATAGTATTTAACAGGGTGTCTAAGAAGGACCACACCAGCAGCCGGGCGGCCCTTGCAGTGACTCTCATATCATTGTGCAGTGTGCTCACAACACAGAAGCTTGACGTGCAACTGCTTTAGATGGGAAAGCTCTAGGAGGCCAAGCAGTTTTAGAAAACTCTAAAACTCTCAAATGGTTTTAGGAACCTCAAGAATATCATACTATACCTACAGACCTAAATATAAGCTCAGACTTCTGCAGACCTAAGTACATACTTTATTTTTAAAACAACAACAATAATAACAGCACACACACACATTTCAGGTTCTGTTTCACTCATGTTATCTATTAAACAATTGTATTTTAAAAATATAATTAGTACCAAATTAAAGATGTCAAATTCTGTCTGATGGAGGATATCTTTTCTAATCTACTCGTTTTCCATTCAATCAAGTAGGAAGACTGAAAAAGCAGGAGCATGAAATAACAGGAGGGTGATAAATGAATATAACCCATTGTCCTAGAAAAGACTGGATTTTCACAGCAGAACATAGAGTATTTACTTCCAAAATCATGCTACATTATAACAAATTTTAAGAGTGACAGAGCATGACAAAAAAAAATGGAAACATTAGCGTGGAGGGTAGAGATGGCAGAATGGAAGGCAAAGAGAGAAGGAAATGTGTATTTCCACCTTGTTTACAAAAGAAGGGCATCAAGGAAGGAGGAGCAGGTTCCGTTCTCAGCATGAAGAAAATCCACATGTGGCCAACGGTAAAGACAGGAGAGGGTTACCATCATTTGCCTGCAAATTTCATGTTTTTTTCTTGTTTTTTTTTTTAATAGCTGACTAGTATTCCATTGTATAAATGTATCACAATTTCTGTATCCATTCCTCTGTTGTTTCCAGCTTCTGGCTATTATGAACAGAGCTGCTATGAACATGGTTGAGCAAAGGTCCTTGTTGTATAACTGAGCATATTTTGGATATGCCTAGGAGTGGTATTGCTGGATCTTGAGGTAGCACTATTCCTAATTTTCTGAGAAAGCACCAGACTGATTTCCAAAGTGGTTGTAAAAGTTTACATTCCCACCAGCAGTGGAGGAAGGTTCGCCTTTCTCCACATCCTCTCCAGCATGTGTTGTCACTTGAGTTTTTGATCTTGCCATTCTGATGGGTGTAAGGTAAAATCTCAGGGGTGAGGTAACCCAGAAGCAGAAAGACACACCTGGTATATACTCACTCATAAATGGATATTAGCCATATAATATAGGATAAACATACTAAAATCTCTACTCCTAAAGAAGCTAAACAACAAGGAAGACCCTAGGGAAGATGTTCAATCCTCATTCAGAAGGACAAATGCCATAGACATTGGAAGCAGGAGAAGACAGGCAACAGAGCCTACAACAGTCAGCCTCTGAAAGACTCTACTGATTAAGGTTTCAAAGCATAGGCTGAGACTCACAGTCAAACTTTGGGCAGATTACAGGTAATTTTATGAAAGAAGGGGTAGATAGAAAGACCTGGAGGGGACAGGAGCTCCAAAAGGAAACCAAGAGAGAGAAAAAAAAATGAAAAAAAAACAAAACAACAACAACAAAAAAAAACCAAAATTGAGCCCTGGGGGCACTGCAGTGACTGATACCCCAACCAAGGACAATGCATGGAGAGGTCCTAAAACCCCTGCACAGATATACCCCATAGATTCAGTATCCAAGTGGGTTCCTTAATAAGGGGAGCAGGGGCTTTCTCTGGCATGAACTCAGTGACAGGCTCTTTCAATACCTCTCCTAGGGGAGTACAGCCTTGCCAGGCCACAGAGGAAGACAATGCAATCAGTTCTGATGAGACCTGATAAGCTAGGGTCAAATAGAAGAGGAGGAAGGCCTCACCAATCAGTAGACTAGGGGAGGGACATAAGGGGAGAAGAGGAAGAAAGGGTGGGACTAGGAGGAGATGAGAGAGGGATACAAATTGAATAAATTGTAATAAATGATAATAATTAAAAGATTTAAAATGACAGGAGCGGGGAGCACAGGGTGAAGGGAGAGAGCAGACAGGAGTGTGCAGCTGTCAGCAGTGAGGTGCTGGGTAGAGTGAGAAGGGAAGATTCATGTCATGCCGGGCACTCTAAGCATAGATCAGAGATGAGGGCCAAAGAATCCTTAATGGACAGAAAAGTGACTGTGGCCATACAGAGGTCAGACCTGACCAGCAGGGCTCTAGGCAGATGGGTCCAGGGTAACAGTGTGAATGAAGCAGGCTCAGAGCAAGCAGAGACACTAAACACCAAGAGGCTGAGAAGAACAAGGGCTCAGAGTTAAAAGAAAGACTAGGAAATCCCTGCACTAAACAAAGTGAAGCCTTTGTCAGACACCGTCCAAAGCCTCAAGAAATTATCCCAGAGAATTAGAAAATCTTCTGGTGTTTGGAGCTAAAGGTGAAAGGTCAAAGAGGTATGTCATGATCCTTTCTCCATAAAGTGGTGGAAGAGGAGATAACCGAGCTTGCTAAATTAGCACCCCTGAATAAAAGAAAAGAAAGAAGAGAGGAAGGGACAGAGAGAGGGAAGAAGGGACAAAAGAAGAAGATAGGGAGGGACGGAAGAAGGGAGAGATAAAAGAAGGGATGAAGGGACGGAGTAAGGGAGGGAGAGAATGAAACTCAGCCAGTCTTCAAGGGCTTTACAACTCCACCGAGAGAGAGAGAGAGAGAGAGAGAGAGAGAGAGAGAGAGAGAGAGACGATCCTCAGCAAAACAAACAAAATGGCTCAAAATCACAGGCCCTCAAGATGGCTCAGTTAGCAGAGTACCATGTGCCTGACATCCCAGAACTGGAATAGTTAACAAGCAGATTCTTAGGACTTGCTGCACAGATAGTCTATTTGAATAGGTGATCTTCAGATTTGGTGAAAGTTTTTGTCTCAAATAATGTGTGGACAGCAATTGAGGAAGACAGTCAATGCTACCCTCTGAGACCCAGTGTCACCCTCTGTCCTCCACATTCACATATGCAAGAGTGCACACACATGCACCAGAGGAAAGAAGGGCAGCCAGAGGTGCTGATACTCAGGTGACATGTGAAGGCACATGTTACTAAGGCTACGGGAAAAGGAGGCCATGCAGAGTCAGCCTGGACAGGAAACTGTGGGGAAGGAAAGGAATGCAAGAAGAGTGGGCCAAGGAGTTGCCAGAAACAAATAATACCAGAGGCCAGGAGCAGCTGACGTCTTCAGGAGGGAATGAACAGAGGAGGCTCTGTGTGTACCTTGCTGTGGAACCCTGGGGTAACTGGATTGCAGCACGGTTTCTGCCAGCGGCATGAGTAATTACTGGCCACAGTTCAGGATCTAGAAGGAGAAGTTAGATCAGGCGACGTCTGGCTGCCTGAACTCGTGGATTAACCACGCGACCCACGTGCAAGGCTTTGTGATCTTTATCCAGGAGCATGTGACACCTGGGGTGGGCATGAGCCTCCAGAGAGATGCTGTGCAGTGTGTATGGGAGGTGATAACAAACCCACAGGATTGGGGAGTGAGGACCCCAGGAAGAGAATGGCCAACAAGAAGCTTAGGACACCGAGGATGCTCGGGACAAATGTGATGCCAGAGAGAGAAAGTGGAGGAACTATTAGTCTTCAAAGGAAAACTAGCACTGCGTGAACCTGTGGAAGCAAACTGCGTGGGTACATCAGCTAATGTGACCCAGGCCCACCTCTGAGGAAGGGGTTCAGCTATGACCTACAGAACACGCCTGGAACTGAAAAGGAAGTAGTGGCCCCATGGAAGCATTTACAGTTCAAGGAAGTTGGAAAGAGCATCACAGGTTGAGAACATGGCTGAGTGAGGAGAGGAGGAAGCACAAAGATGTTACACAGAGGCACAGGGCAACAGACCCGCCTGCTTCTCTCCTAAAGCAAGAATAGAAACAGTGGAAGCAACACAGCATAAACTGCAAAGGACTCCTTCTTGATATTCAACAGAAAGGATAGGGAGGGTCGACAGAGAATGCCAGAAAGCTGGAGGGCAGCAAGGCCACACACACTTCTGCAGGAGGGAGATGATGGCCCGGTGAAGGGTACCAAGGAGAAGCGGCTGTGTAATATGGCCAGAGAGAGGAGTGAACCATGAGCTACTGAGGAAGTTGTATCATCTGTTCTACCATTAGCAGGGTTCCAAAGGTCATTTACTCATATCACGAGCAGCCTCTCAGGCCAGGGGCAGGTGTAGCCCAGGCACAGCATGGCAGAGGGTGGCAGCTGCAGCAGGCAGGACAATGCCCCAAAGTTATGCTCAGGTACTGATCTAAGAAGCTGAATATGTCAGCACTCATGGCTGACAGGATTGGGTGGATGTGAGCTCCTGAGGCATCCCGAGATGGGAAGGTTGTCCTGCCTTATTGAGGTGAGCCAGTGTCATCGCAGACTCCTTATCAGAGGGAGGCAAGAGCACTGGAGAGGGAGATAGGGCACTGAAAGCAGAGATTAGAGTGCTCTGGCTTACAAGCCAATGGGTGTGGGTGGTCAGCGAGCACCCTGGGTAGGAAGAGACCCTCCCCAGTGTTGCAGATGGAAGGAAGACCTGTCAGACCCCTTTCAGACTGCTGACCTTCTGAACTGCCAGATAACAAACCTGAGCTGTTGCAGATCGCTGAGCTGAGCATGTGGCAATTTGTCACAGCATCATTGTGGGCCTAATACTGCATATTTGCTTTATGGAATCAAGATAAACCTGTATTATTATCAAAATATGTAAGGAAGTCCAAAAGACTTTTAACTTTTCTGATAATGAGTTTTACTCTTTTTTTTTTTTGAACACCAAATGTTTCTTGAAACAAAGAAGTGTACCTTCCTTGGTGGTGTCGAATTCCTGTTTGCCTGTTTTCCTAGCTGGTAAGACAGGGACACTGCATAAGTTAAAAGGCTGAAGAGCTAGCCTTTGAGCTGGTGACAGGAATGTGGGGTGCAGTGAGATTTGCCATTCAGGGCCAGATATGCTCCTCAAAACAGGTGGCATATGGTTTAGTGTTGCAGGGGGAAGGAAGATAGCGGGTGTCTGCATCTCACCTCTCCTTTACTTCTACAGAATAGGGAGGATGCTATCTCTGACCCATTTCTCCACCTGAGTGAGTTGGGCAGGGAAGCTCTCAGCAACTGTCTATGAAGAAGCCAGAGAGAGGAAGGTGTCTGGTGAGGCTTCCTAAAAGAAAGAGGCTTCAGGGGCAGGGCACAAGGCTTTCCGGGTGATGTGGAAACAAACTCGGATGAAGACTAGACAGCCAAGCAAAAGCAGCTTGGGGGCAGATCTGCCAAACGCAGAAGATGCTGTGTCCAACTGTACGTTCAGTTACAGACAGATAATGAGGACTGGGGCCGTGAGCAAATATGGGGAGTGGAGGCCGTGAGCAAAGAGGCAAAAGAATACCTGAGGAAGGTGTATGTGTTGGCAAGGGTGGTGGTGGGACGGATAGGAAAAACTATTTTCAATGCCAACCTTAACAAAGGAAGAAACAGTATTTCAATTTTCAAATGAAATCAAGATAGAGACATCGTATCTCACCCGTAACGTCTTTAAGCCTGGTCTCAACAGCAGATGTTTCTATCCTTGTTTATGGGTTACCCCAGATGGTGAAATAAATTAAAAATTAAGAGACAATCCATTTGATCTGATACCAAAAGAAATTTAAATTAGACAAGGAGATTTGGAAACAAAATGTGTGTATAAGTAAAATAGGCGTGTTTTCCCTAAAGTAACGTATATACATTTTTGTGGTTGAGCGTGAATTTAATTTTCAGGGTTGAAGTGTGTGTGTGTGTGTGTGTGTGTAGCTTTGGTATATCTTCTAAAACTTGAATATTAGTTTGGAAGTCACATTAGCACAGTGAACCCCTACTTTAATGTCTTTAGAGCAGTCATCCAGGCAAGAAATGCAAACTACTTTGTTCTAATTTTAACACTCAGAGGCCGAAGGACCTCATTACAGTGGCTGGCACCAACAACATTATTATAATATTTGCACACTGAAAGGAACATTAACAGTCGAGTGTCAATATAAAATTGAGTTCAGCTCCCTCTTGGAAGGCTGACATGAACCTTCTGTCTTTTCGATGGCATTGAAACTTTCAATTACAAGTGTGTTTATTCATCTTTAAAATGCAAGTGTCAAGCTGAAGTAACATGAGGTCTGGAGTCCAGGCATCTCCAGTCATTAAGAGATCAAGGTGAAAACAGTAGCTTCATTCTTTCCCAAGGCCAGATAAACCCCTATTTTTATTTTATTTTTTATCTCATCTGATTTTTTTTTCACTCATCCAAATTTGGATCATTTCCAAAAGTGATCCAAAATATCATTTCCCTGTTTCTTCTCCTCCCTCCAACTCCTTATGTGTTCTCTGTGTGTGTGTGTCTCTCTCTCTCCCTCCCTCTCTCATAATCATGGCCTCATTTTCTTTAATTATTATGGTTTTACGTACACACAGATAAGCTCATAGATATGTAAACACCTAACAACATACTTTAGAGGCTAACTTCTTTCCCAAGTAAGCAACAAGATTCTGAGCAATGTATTAACCCTTTGGTGCCCTATGCTCTCTACACAGTATTTGACACACTCTGAGCCTTAAAACATGAGTGACTTCCTGCCAGACTAGAGGTAAAGATAGAGGCAGCCAGCATGTCCAACGGATTTGTTTGCTGTACACTAATGCTTTGCTGTCATCTTCGGAGTTGACAGATGTTAAAGTTCAATCACATTTCACAGTCATCTCATTAGCCAGACGACCATGAAAGAGTACCCTGTGCTGACCACGCAGTTTCACTCAGCTGCACCGATCTCCTCCCTCCATGGGGAAGCCTGACTGCCCTTCCCTCACTCCGCGCTTTCTGCTACCACTTCTTCCTCTCCCTAAAATCGGAGGGACAAAGATTCATGCCTGACAGCCCAAATACTTGGTTCCCAACACTGCTGCTCTGATTCGCTTCAGCAGAAAAGTGTTCCATTTTCCCCTGGGTGTCGTTTTCATTAACACCAAGCCATGAGGGGAAATTTGGAGGGAAAAAACTTCACTCTGCAACTATCTCTGCAATGTCTGATGGACCTTTTAAAATCTTCCAGAATAAACTCTAGTGATAGCAATACATTCTCTGTCTAAAGAAACACAGAAGAGGGACAGAGACTCTGACACTTTATTTCCTCCAGCCTAAATTCATCTTGCTTTGCAAACACTTAAACTGTACACTGATGCCCAGATACCTAACGTCTTAAACCCGGCTCAAGGACCCTGATCCAAGGACGCAGTACAACTCTGTTTCCTAAGGCACCATGCTCTCTGCAGGCAATTTTGCCACATGTAATAAGCATGTAATAATGTTTCAGTCATTATTCCTTCAGCAGCAGCTTCTAGTTACCTTATGGCTCTGGAAAGTAACACTATCAAATCTAGGCACAGAGTCTCCAGCTTTACCTGTGCCCTGTGGTGAACATCACATCCCGGGTGCGCCCAGACTTCATCTGCCCTCAGGCATCTATCCTCTGCTGGGCTACTCTGTCTATGGACATACAATGATCCTACACCCTGGGTATGAGGTGGGCACAGGCAGAGGGGGAAAGGCCATTTTGGTCCAGGCCACCTTCTTTAAAGACCCTTCTCTTCTCAGAAGTAACAAAGGTGTCTCAGAAGTCACTCAACATTATGAAATCATACACGCCTGCTCATCGCAGAGACTAAGAGACACACAAGAAACAGACACGCACCTGCCTGGCACTTATGATGATGCTAGGGACTCTCATAATTGTGATGGGATAAATACCCCAAGTCTCGTCATGAAACAGCAAAAGGAAGGGTGTGTGTGGTAGGGTCCTGAGTGGTAAGCAAGACCTGCACTTCCCTTATGCCCCGCAAGGCAGCAGACCTCAGAGCCGGATGCAGAATGCCCTGGGAGGCTTCCTCATCATGTTTCCCTGCCTTGCTCCCTGAGAGTCTGCTTTGGCAGGTCTTGAGAATACTAGCACTTCTGTGCTTTCCATCTGATATGTAGACTTGGCTATAATCCCAACTCTAGATGCTCTCAGTTTCCATGGCACGGCCTTCACACTAGTTCATTATGGAAGCCACTAACCTACATGGCAAAAATTAAATAAAAAGGTTATGCTTGTTCACTGTGAGGTACCAGGACTTGGACTCTCTCTCTTTTCCTTCCTCTTTAATGTCCTTTCTCCCTATCCATTGCTACATCCGCAATTATAATTACTGGTCCTTTCACCAGCAACAGATGCCAGAAGCATCACAACATATGCTGTGAGAAGTATAGCAAGTACAAGGTTCACCTCTCACAGAAGGTTAAAATGCACCATAATGATGTAAATTTTGAGTACACAAGAGTCCTTGAACACAATCATGAGGCTCTGATGCCCAAGCTTTCAATCAAGCAAGTCTGTCCTAGTTGGAATGATGTGATCTGGGGGTCCCACTGTCTTTTTATCTTAATCCACTACTGTAACTCATCACATGAAAATAGATTTATGTAACATAACCCTTGAACGGACACAAATGATATACAGCTAAGAAAATGAAGATTTGAAGACTGACACAGAAGGTGACACTTAATGTGCAAACTGTATTCTATGTACTTTGTGTTCAACTTACCTAGCCCTCCAAAATCCAAGGAAAGAGGTAGGTCTCTTTAATATCTTACAGGTGAGGAAACTGAGGCACAGAAAGGTTGAATGACTTGCCTAGGAGTCACAGAGATGGTAGGTAACAGTGCTAGGCTGCAAACCCAGCTCTAGTATACAAGGCTGAAACACTAAGGTTCTGAGTAGCTGTGATGAGTCATTTCCTACCCCTGCCCACAAATTCACTAATTTAAGCTATAGAGGCAAAGGATTTAATTTCAATTGAATTTTCCAATTAAATCCCCTTGAAAAGACTTAAGTCTGACCTTGGAAAACAGCTCAACTGGTGCGGCCACAGCATTCCATTCTTTTAAGTATTGGTCCCAGGACCAGGTTTCCTGTGTAGTCACACAAGGTTCTAGAAGAGAAAATATGACACTTTTCTTGAAGCAACTCTTTATGGAATAAAAATAGAATAAAATGTAACTGAAGAGAAACTCAAAAAGCAGGCTGCTTAAGATGGGGATCATAAGAGCTGCAACTACTTAGGACATCACCCCTCATTTCCTGTAAATAGGAACCTTCCCCCATCAATGACTCCTCATTGAGCTTCCCCTCTCAGGAGTTAAGCTCATGGACACACTTCACATAGGTTACAGTTGGCATCCATAAAGACGCTAGCAGAAGATTTTTAATCCCCTCCTCTCATCTTCATGCTGCTTTTAGTGGGTGTCAGTTGGTGTCAGCATCTGAAGGCAATGTGATGATACTTGTCAACTGCCTTGCTTTGGATGTGGCAATTCTTGTAGAAATTTGTCTTAATGGGCTCACAGTAGACCACCAAAGTGAATAAACACAGGACTTATGCTAGTTCTCCACAAGGTTACAAGACACGAGAAATAAGCTAACTTTTCATCATGGAGCTAATTAGATGTTTTATATGGATTCCTCACTTAATAATAATTCACAACTGTCTCAGAGCATGCAAAGGTCATGTAAACAATAGAGTGCCGAGGAGGGAAATGCAGTTTTGAAAACAAAACTTTCTTTTGACGAACATGGGGTAGATTAAACGATATAGAAAGGATAGTTCTCATAAAGTCAGCATTAGGAACTAAATAATTTATTTTCCAATGACCCTCCTGCTCTGAATTTTTGCTTTCAAAATTTTATAGATGAATATTTGAGAGTCAAAATTCAAACTTAACATTTTTTTAAAATTTTATTTTTTTATTAATTACAGTTTATTCACTTTGTATCCCAACTGTAGCCCCATCCCCCATTCCCGCCCAATCCCTCCCTCCCTCCCTCTCTCTTCTTCTCCTATGGTCCTCCTCCAGTCCAATGATAAGGGAGGGCCTCCTCCCCTTCCATCTGACCCTAGCCTATCAGTTCTCATCAGGACTGGCTTCATTGTCTTTCTCTGTGGACTGGTAAGGCTGCTCCCCAACTCAGGTGGAGGTGATCAAAGAGCCAGGCACTGAGTTCATGTCAGAGACAGTCTCTGTTCCCATTAGTAGGGAACCCACTTGGCTACTGAGCTGCTATGAGCTAATCTGTGCAGGGGATCTAGGTTATCTCCATGCATGGTCCTTATTTGGATTATCAGTCTCACAAAAGACCCCTGTACCTGGATTTTTTGGTTCTGTTGCTCACTTTGTGCAGCAACTCTTCCCTCCAGGTCTTTCTATCTCCCCCTTCTTTCATAAGATTTCCTGCACTCTGCCCAAAGTTTGGTTATGAATCTCAGCATATATTTTGATACCCTGCTGAGTAGAGGCTTTCAGAGGCTTTCAGTCATAGACTCCTGTCCTACTCCATTGCTGGTGGGAATGCAAACTTGTACAACCACTTTGGAAATCAATCTGGCACTTTCTCTGGCAAATAGGAATAGTGCTACCTCAAGACCCAGCTATACCACTCCTAGGCATATATCCAAAAGATGCTGAAGTATACAACAAGGACATTAGCTCAACCATGTTCATAGCAGCTTTATATGTAATAGCCAGAATCTGGAAACAACCCAGATGTCCCTCGGTTGAAGAATGGATACAGAAATTATGGTACATTTATACAATGGGATACTACTCAGCAATTAAAAACAAAGAAATCATGAAATTTGCAGGCAAATGGTGGGATCTAGAAAAGATCATCCTGAGTGAGGTATCCCAGAAGCAGAAAGACACACATGGTATATACTCACTTATAAGTGAATATTAGACATATAATATAGGATAATCATACTAAAATCTGTACACCTAAGGAAGCTAAGCAAGAAGGACCCTGGGTAAGATGCTCAATCTTCACTCAGAAAGGCAAACAGGATGGACATTGGAACAGGGACAAACTTACCATTTTAAAATAATAAAAATTCAGCAAAAACCAACAATGGCTTTAAAATTACAGTTTGTGCCTCTAGAATAATCAATGAAGAAAGTAGCTGTGTGTTAATAAATGTCACTAGTAAAGTGTGCATGGACAGAAGTGCAAGGGGACAAAACAGAATTAACATGGGGGAAGGTTATATCAAACACACACATAACACACATATGTAACAGAAACACACATATATATGGTGATTAAATATATCAAATCCTCTATTTATTTAATTGAATGCTTTGATAGCTAATTGTGTCATTAAGAGTTCATAGAATCCTTTGTGCCCATATTTTTGCTATTTGAGATATAAAGTAATGTGGGCATGAGCAGCCAAGTGTGGTATGGTCCCATTTATCTGTGGAGTTTAAAATAGAATCAAACTCAGAATCGGAGAGCATAAAGATGGCTACAAGAGATGGCAAACAGTAGATGAAAAGGAGACACGCTTGTCAACAGCTTCAGTAACCTAGAAGGAATGAGTTTTAAGGACTTATCAAATAACATGGTGACTACAGCTGATATTGCAGACTTCAAAGCTGCTAACACACATACACACACACAAGAGATAGAGAGAAAAGGAGAAAGAGAGAGAATTCCTGTGTTCTCACCTTTAAAAACTGGTAATTAGGTCAGATGACAGATATGTTAATTATCTTTAATTAATCTTTCTACAATACAAACACATATCACAATGCCCCATTAAGGCCCAGAAGAACGCTCAGCTGTAAAGTGTTTTTCCTGCAAGCCTGCAGACCTGAGTTTGATTGCTGTCACCCCCTTGAAAGTGCTTGCTGTCCAGTGCCTGGGAGGCAAAGATAGTCGGATTCCTGGGGCTTCCTGGGTACTACCCAAATTGGTGGTCTCCAGGTTCAGTAAGAGTGCATGTCTCAAAAGAAAAAAGAGGGTAGAGAACAGCTGAGAAGACACCTAACCTTGACCCCTGCCTTCCACGGATGCAGCCTCATTCACATGCACTCACATGAACACACACACACATATATATAATATGTACACGTATATTATAATGTATTTACATATTCTAAATATAATATACATATGTTTATATTGTAATATGTAAATATATAACGTTATATATAAATATATAATATACATTTGTATCCTAATAAAGTGTTTGACAGTTAAAAATAAAATAGAAACATAAACATATAAGATACATACGTGTGTACGTACTGCTTATCTAATCACATATTTATAAGGCATTTTCTGTGGGCTAAGTACTACACACATGCGTGCCAGCAAGTACAAACATACATAGGAAAGAAATCTGAAAGAGACAGCAAAATATTAACAGCACTTTTACATGGACAGTGGGATTAATGGAAATATTCATCCCCTACAGAATTTTCAACAGTCAAAACACTCTACAAAATTATTACTTTAACACACACACACACACACACACACACACACACACACTTGAAGACACATGTGTAATCGGGCTGAGCATGAAACAAATGTTCCAGGGGAAGGTGCAGATGGTTAAAGGCTGGAAGAGCATCCACACTGGCAATGAGAGGCAGTAACAGCTCAACTCTCCCAGGACGATAAGACAACCAGATGCAACCACCGGCAACAACCTCCTGCTCTGCAGGCATGATTCACACAGACATTGAATATTTAAATTTAAACTTAAATTCTTTGTGAGTCTCCTACTGTACAAAGAGGGGCAATGGCTAAAGGGAAGCCTATGCCTGGTCTGGTAGACGAAAAGACATAAAATGCATTACTTTACTTTAATACATGTGTACATCATTGACAACAAAGGGAAATCATTTAAATTAGGGCAATATTGCTCATGTCTAAAGTATATATGTACAGAATGTACGCTAACATCCATGTATCAGTCATACCATTAGCTACTTGCTGCTAAGAAACACTGCTAGAGTATGAGGAAGCGGTTTCATCATCAAACAAAACTAATGGAACTGTGAGTGTTGGCCTCTCTAGTTCTCCTGGCATACCAAGCCATCCTAACATGAACAATGTAGGCGCCTGTAGCGTCTTGCCCCATCGCGCCGCTGAAAGCTCTGTGGCTGCTTCGGTATCTCACAACATGAGATGTTTTCATTTGCTTTGCAGAGAAAGCAACATGACAAACCCTGATGATGTTCTAGTAAGATTATTCAACTCCCCTGTTTCCACACAAGCCTTTTACTGCATTACAATTATGTGCTGTCCAAAAAAAAAAAAAAAAAACCTACAGCAGCACTGACAGAAAGCAAATATAGATATCTCATTTTCTACAACAGCTGGGTTCTTAAAAAGACTCTGTGTAATTTCTCAATTTAATCATATTTCCGATTGTCATACATTATCATTTTTCCCAAAGTAAATCATATCTAAGGCTTCCTATTATGATTACATAAGTATGCAGAGAACCTTTTAACAATCATCATAAAAGGAGTCCATAATATCAGACAATAGAAACTTCCAATGAATTAAATATTTTAGCAGAGCAAGAGCATTTACTCAGGAATATGGTGCCCACAAGGGAATGGAATGCATGCCGCTCACGAGCTCCACAGCCTATGCACAGCTCTCCCATGACCAGCTCCAGATTCCTCTTCCTTCTCTCTCTTACCATGTGGTTTCACTAGTTCCCTCAAGCCTTACTTTAGCCGACGCTGAACACTGTTTATTTTTAATTGTTCGAGGCAGGCAGGGCTTCACCATATAGCCCAGACCAGCTGTATTTGTCTACTTTGAGTTAGAATACAAGCAGAGGAAAGGACAGCAAGTCCTGGGCTTTGCTCTTCACCATCTTGCTAGCTGTTATCCTGTCTGGCTGTGAATGCTTGTCTAATGACTTAAAATAAAAAAATAAAAAAAAAAGGTAGACATAATATCACTTCGGGCCTTAACAGTGAGTTCAAGAGCTTGGCATGGTGACACATGCCTGTTTGTAAACCTCATACTTGGGAAATAGGGACAAGACAATCAGGAAGGTCCAAGGCCAACCCCAGCTGCAGAGGATGTTTCAGGCCAGCCTGGACTGCATGAAACTCTGTCACAAAAACAAACAAACAAACAAACAAACAAACAACCCCCCCCAAAAAAAACAAAAACAAACCCAAACCAAAAATCAAGCAAGCAGAAGAAGAATTCAAGGGAATCTGCTTGACTAACCATCGTGGAGAGGAGAAACCAATTATTAGATGCACAGCTTCTGCTTCAGCATGTATTACTTTCTATGCAACTCTCTGGAGCATTCTTTAGATACAGCATCTGTTTTAGAGAACATTAGATATACATATGGATTTGCAAATCCTACATCTCATTTCTTTTCATTCCACTCACTTTTTATAGAGAAATCTTCTAATTGTTGCTCTTCTATGTGACATAGAAAAATATCTTTAATTGCATACTCTCTGTCACTTAGTAAATACTAAGTATGCGACCGTTAGTGAAATATGCGTTGCAGCACAGATGTGATGCGTGTACACGTACATATAAACATATATGTAATGTGTACATTTCCATTCATACTGTGTGTGAAAGAGAGAGGGCGGCAGAGTCAGGGACAGAGAGAGGTACACACAGAGAAAGGAGACGGGGGAGGGAGAGGAAAGAAGAGAGAAGGAGGGAAGGGGAGAGAGAGGAGGGTAGCAGGCCTGTCATATTGCTGAGGCCAGCTATGGATCCCTGGGCTTTAATGCTCTTCTCACCTCTGCCCACCAAGTAGCAGGGACTGTAGACTTTCAGCACTGAATCAGCTTCCACACTGAATATTAGATCAAAAACTCTACTCTGTAGTTATTACCAGTGCTCGGGGAAGTCACGCAGCTGGAGAAGTTTTGACACAGACTGTTTCTGGCCTCGCACACCCGCCATCCAGGGCTGTTCCACATTGCCATGTGCAGTCAAGACATCACAGAAATGCACACCCAGTCGTTAACATTTTAGCTTAACAGCACTGTAAAATTAAGTCTGCCAGCACATTAATAAACTCAGTCATTGACAGCGGTTTAGTGAACTTAATTAAAAGTTCCGAAAGTTGGGTTTATACATATTTATAGCCAAAAGGGTGTTAATATCTGTTGATTTATTCAACCCTAATCCAATATTTTAGCCTATGAAGTTAAAAAAGAATAACTGCAGTCTTAACATTAGCACAAAATGGGGAAAATCAACTTATCCAAGCAGAAGTCAAAACAAGTGCGGTTACAATAGGAACATGGTTATTATTTTGTAAACATTCACTGAGCATAGTTGAGCGTAGTTTATATGTATATTTCACTAGAAGTGTGCATGCTTACACATGAATAAAAGCATAAACCAAAGAAATACAGACTAAGGTGATGAGGGCTGTCAGGCTGCACAGACCTGGCACGCTGAAAAGTGGGTTCTTCCCTGCATTTAATAAGTTTATTACACACAGAGAGCGAGAGGGGGGGAGAGAGAGAGAGAGAGCTCCAGGAGCCAGCATCCCAGATCCCAAGTACAAAGCAACACAAAGGGAAGACTGTATCCTGCAACATGTATGGTCCGTCATCCTGCTAGTGAGGGTGCTTTAGATGCTCTAGCCCATAGCCAAACCCCTAGATTCATGAACATCTCCCAACATCCTCGGAACTGGGGTGTGGTGGGTAATGGTGGAAATGATGGCTTCTAATGGCTCCTGGAAAATCAGGGCTCAAGGAAGGGAGCATGAAGGAAAAGATATCTATCTGCCTCTCATGGTCTCGTATACCTCAGAATCCCAGGGATTTCTTTTTATTTTTTATTTTTATTTTAACCACAGGTCATTCACTTGTATCACAGCTATAGCCCCCTCCCTCTTTCCCTCCCAATCCCACCCTCCCTCCCTCATCTCCTCCCTGCCCCCTTCCAAGTCCACTGGTAAGGGAGGTCCTCCTCCCCTTCCATCTGACCCTAGCCTGTCAGGTATCTTCAGGACTGGCTGCAATATCAGGGCACAGGGGTCTTCTATGAGACTGTTTCTCCAACAAAGGACCATGCATGGATATAACCTAAAACCCCTGCTCAGAGGTAGCCTATGGTAGCTCAGTATCCAAGTGGGTTCCCTAGTAAGGGGAACAAGGATTATCTATGACATGAACTCAATGACTGGCTCATTGATTCCCCCCCCCCCCCGGAGGGAGGAGCAGCCTTGCTAGGCCACAGATCCCAGGGATTTCTGAGTAGCCTACAGATAAACCTTGGCTGCTTGGCTTATTTGGTCATGAGCAAGGTTATCAGGCTACCATGGTGAAGTCATTCTCTTACAATAGATTGGGTGGGTGCTGCTTTAAAATAATAGCAACAGAATTTGTCTGTGGTGTGGAAATGAGCCGAGTCATCTTTTCCTTTCACCAGTGTGAGCTGGGGCATCTGAGAAACTTTTAACTTCGTCTACAAGTAGTTGCCCTAGTTGACCTCAGCCAAATCCACAGACCGGCAAACCCTATAGCCAGCCACTTCTTCCATAGAGATATCAGCGTCAGTCTGTCACAGTCACAAAATACGGGTTTCTTTCTCTCTCTCTCTCTCTCTCTCTCTCTCTCTCACACACACACACACACACACACATACACACACACATGCACACACACCTTCAGGTTTACTGACTTTTCCAGAACACTGATGTGAGCAAGGGTGGGGGGAGGGGAGAATGAAAGCACAGTATAGAAGGAAAAGGCATAAAGGAATCCAAGAAAAATGTCAAGAATGAAAGATGACGGCAGCAAAACCCTTGGATCAAAGTGGCACCTTGGCCAGCTCAGAATTCTTTGGTGTGCTGTGACCACAGGAGGTGAAGTGGCTTCCGCATTCATATGCTGCAGCAGCCCTCAGATGACAGAACAGATTACCGTCCATAGTCAGTGCCTTTCACTGACTGACAGGTTGTCTTGTCTTGAGCCCAAGGTCCAAACCCACATAAATTATTAACAAAGGAATGAGATGGGGGCCACCACACTGAGGACAGCCACAGAATTTCCAAGAACACGTACAGAGGTCATAGAGGGCAGGGTGAGGAGACTGCAACTCAGAGCTGGCAGTGTCATGGAGGCTGATGGCCAGCGAGAAACAGATCTAAGGGTGTGGTAAAACAAGCAGCTTAGAGCCCAAGGCAAGAAGGGCAAATTCATGGTCAGTATGGCAAGAAGCTGGTGCTGTGGACACATGTCCTCAGGGCACTCATATGTCTTTCTGCTACGAGCATATAGCATGTCTCCCCAGGCCAGCCATGTCTTTACTAAAAGAACCCAGAGAAACCAAAGTGTCAGCCTCCAGAAGTATTCCTCTCCCAAACTACCCACAGCATCTAGCACTCATGGGAAGCATTATCACACTTCAAATGAGGTCCACCCATAATATGTTTTTTATTTTTATTTTTTTTAGCTTTTATCTTTTTCTTTTTTTAATTTTTTTATTAATTACACTTTATTCATTTTGTATCCCCCATAAGCCCCTCCCTCCTCCCCTCCCGATCCCACCCTCCCTCCCCTTTCTGCATGCATGCCACTCCCCAAGTCCACTGATAGGGGAGGTTCTCCTCTCCTTTTACTTTCATTCTTCACAATATCATATTTGAAAAAAATAACTTCCACAAGTTTCTTTAAATAGACAAGTACTTCATTAAAAGTAACACAGAAATTGCTTAAGTATACTTTAAAAGCAGAATGTTGCCCAACACAACATATATGTGACATACTGGGATAATCAGTGAATCAATGCAAACAATAACGATTAAAGGCTCATTAATTTTAATTTGTAAGTATTCTATTATATGAAAAAATGACAAGGTCTGGGGGGCTGCAGCAGGGATACAACATGAGTAAATTGTAATAAATATACATATAATTAAATAAAATGCTTTATTTCTAAAAAAAGAAAAAAAAAAAAAAAGGAGGTCCACAGACTAAGTGTTACCTATTATGAGCCAGGAACACCTTAACTCTTAGGGGACTTTTAGATGATACAAAGTAAAGATATCTCTTACTTTATCATTTCAGATCTCTCCTTCTGAACAGCTGAGGCTACTTATATTAATAAAAGTTCACTGTTTATTCTTCACAATAATGTTTTCTAGGTATGCAATTGCATTCTTATGTCCTATTCCTCTTACAAAAATTTCCTAATTATAAGAGCTGCCAAGATGGCTCAGTCATGCCTAAAGATCTGGGTGCAACCCTCAGAACTCAGACGGTGGAAGAACAGGACAACTTCCTCAATTGTCCTCTGACCTTATACATCTGCTCTGGTATGTGTTCGCACACACACACATACACAAACAAGCATGCACACAATCACACACACACAGAAGCACACACTAATGCACATGAGCACACTACAGGCAATCAAAAAATTCAACATAAAGAGCATCGCATGCTTTTTAAAGGTAGACAAAGCCTTTTAATTATCTAACCTTGAGATTTTCTAAGCCTTCTATTTCTTTTTGCATGCCTCCAGTTTTCCTTACAAAATGTTCTACTTAGAGCCCAACACTAGATGCTCTGTGAATAAAAGCCTGGCTTCCCCATGCTCTGACATCTGTCCTTGCTTCTGTCTACCTCACCTCAGAGAACACAGACTGAAACATCAGCGGGATGGGAGCCTCTAGCTTGGGAACACCCTGTACTAGGAAACCAAAACACTATTCATGGTAACTTCCTGAGCTAAAATGAAAATATTAGGGAGTGAACAATTTCATGTCTCAGAACAGTCTCCTTCTGACTCCATTTGCCAAAACACAATCCTTTGTGAAATATTTCATCTGTTTCTAAAGGGATGAAGAACAAGGCTTCATCAGAGAACACACGACAAACAACTGGCATTACCATAAACCATCTTCATGATGCAATGTTCTTTTGTGAGAAGGAATACAATGTCCTCACTTTAACAGCATATTGCTTCTGGGCACAAGGCCTCTGAAACATCAGCCCTTCAATTCTAGGTACCCTTTTCTTTTACTACCTCTGTCATGTCACTTTAGCAAGGACTTTTCTATGCTCTAGCTACAAGATTTTCCATTTACATGTAACATTCAGGCTGACTTTCACTTCAATCCTATTGAATCTAAAAATCATTCATCATTCATCTCCCAGGGTCAAGCAGGTTGTGTGTGCTGTGAGATGCAGAGAATTTGACTCTTGTCTACACCTACCATTTTCTTATGGGGAGGAGAGGCTTTATGCAGACATGTCAATATCAGTGATACTTGAGCATACGTATGATGCTATGATGGAGAATGACAGGCACAAGGGCTAATTTGCACTAGGTAAGAAACTCAAGCGATGTATCTGGGAATAACAGAAAAGGAGGATTAGTTCTGAGCAGGAGAAACTTTTTTTTTTCAGGAGAAACTTTTGGGAGTTCACTGTCCCTTTAAACAAATCAGTTTAGCGGGTAATCAGTGGGGAGCAGCATGCAGCACATGTAAAGCTGGAAAACAAGGGACTGTTTCTACGACTATCACCAGCATCTCAGCCGCAGTGAGCATAGAGCCTACTGGAGCCCACAGGGAAGATGCTGGGTCAGTGTGCCTGACAAGGAAGAGAAAGACTGCATGATCGGCCTCAGGAGTCTAAGGTCTACTCTTGCGGTATACTGAATCATTAGGGACGTGTGCAGGTTTGAGACCAACTTAGGTTGGAATAAATGAGAGAGGGAAGACTAAAGGCAGAAAATGACAATGGGCTCAAGTAGGCAAGGGCTAGGGGCATATTCCCTGACGACAGGTAGGAAGGAAACTGAGGGAAAGTGCAGACACTCCAGAAGCAGCCAGCACCTGCCTATCAACAGGGTGGGGCGATAAAAAGAAAAGATGATCCTAGGACTGCATTCCAAGCTTCCAAGAAAAAGTAGATTCGTGTAGACACAGAACGCTAAAGAAAAATAAAAACGAGTGTTTTCAGGGATGTTATATTGCAGGCATGTAGAGTAATCTATAATAACATACATCCAAATCATATTTTTTTTCCCTGTTCAAGGAAAGTACGAAGCAGGGTGAGTCCTGAGGTTCAGTGAGTAAAGCATGCCAGAGTGCCCATGAAGCAGAGCTCAGAGGAAGGCAAGGTGGCCAATGGTTCTAAAGGGACAGAGAGGACAGTACCAGTTCCTGGATGAGACAGACTAAGTCTAGAGATGCAGCTTCTGCACTTGAAGCTCTGCTGTCACTGTGATGTAGAGAAGATATATTGTAGGAGGAACAAGCTCAGAAGTCAGCCTAAAAGGCCAGCAATGAAAAGGACATGGCAGGTAAGTGGCAAGAGCTTCCCAGCTTTGAGAGATTTGCAGGTACAAGGAAAGGACAGGTGACAGGAATACATGAAGGCAAAGAACAGTCAACAGAATATGATAACAGCCTTTCAGTTCAGCAGCTGTGGGACCCCAGGAGAGAAATGATGCTCCTGGAAAAGAGACTAGGGACACAGAGTCTTTAAGAGCATAGTTCTAAGCACCTTGTTATGATTCAGACCTTGAATGTTCTCCTAATGGCCTGTGTTTTGAAGACTTGGTTCCAAGCTGATAGTGCAGTTGGGAAGAAGTGGGTCCTTTAGTAGATAAACACTTGGTAGAATAAAATTAAGACATTAGGAGCATGCCCTCAGAAGGAATATCAGGACTTCTGGGTAAGATGGCTGCTTAGAAGCCACATTAGAGTGAGTGGCTGATCATAGTTATGAAAACCAAAGAAATGGGAATATTTCATTACTCTGCCAGCTGTTCTCCCAACCCCAGGCTCCACTTCGTTCTTGCCACAATGTTCTTCTGCAGCTATCACTGCATCCGACACATTTCTGCTGATGCCTGGACACCGGTACACAACCTTTTCGTACTAGATAGTAAGACACTACTGTGGAAGACACACTTCAGTTGGTGGGTCTACAGAAATCAGTGTGCAACTGAGCTCAGTTGGTCCTCCCCGACAATGAGCTTCTACTGTGCCAGGGTGTGCTGTACAAGCTGCGGGCGGAGACCAGGCAATCCCACCAGCTGGGAAGCTGCAGGCTGTAACAGAGGCTGGCTGAGCAAGATGTGCTCGGTGGTGCAATTGTGCCGTGATGACTGTGTGGGCAGTAAACAGCTCCTGGTTGGCTTTGAGGTCCAGAGGGAACGCATGCCTGGTGTTGCACACCTACCTTGTCAAAAGACCATGACAGCATAGGCTTTCGGGAGTGTGGTGGTTTGAACAGGAATGGCTCCCGTAGGCTCATGTAATGAAATGTTTAGGGGGGTGGCATTAAGAAGTGTGGCCTTGCTAAAATCGGTGTGGCCTTTCAGAAGAAGTATGTCACAGGGGATGGACTCTGGGGTTTGAAATGCTCAAGTCAGGCCCAGCGTCTCTCATCTCTTCCTGCTGCCTACTTGCCCAGATGCAGAACTCCCATCCACCTCTTCCCATTATGTCTGCCTGTGTGCTATCATGCTCCACACCATGAAGACAATGGACTGAACCTCTAAATGTAGGCAAGCTCCCATTAAACGCCTTTTAAAATAAGAGCTGCATGGTCACGGTCTTTCTGTACAGTAATGAAATATTGACTAAGACAGGGGGTAACATGCTTTAGTTGTTTTGCCAAATGGCCATGTTGTCAAGCTGCCTTCTAAATATCCATGTTTATACCCATAAACTCGGACTGTTCTCAACCTTCATCAGTGAAGCTTTTCTGTCATGAGCAGTGGTTAATATCGAGACTCCAGACTGGCCAAAGTGTTCAGAACAGGCAACTCTTGAGTTCAGGGCTCAGGGAACATCTTAGACTATGGGACAAAAAGGATATAAGAGTCAGAGGATGAGGTGTGCTCTGCAGTGATGCCTTTTGGCTGTGTCACGGCTACAGTACTAGTGAACTCATGTCAGATAAGGTTACATAACCAAGACTAAGCACAGCAACATTTTGTCATGAACAGGAGAGAGGCTAAGGAGGCCTCACCCTTACTTGAGGCAGTTAATAGCTGCCATTTTCTTCAATGGTATAGCCACTGAAAATTCACTACTAAACTTTACCTATTAAAGACCTTACCTTCTTTCAACAGTATCAACAGCTGGGAACCAACTCTTGTTGTTGTTGTTATTGTTTGAGACAGGGTTTCTCTGTATAGCCCTGACTGTCCTCAACTTGCTTTGTAGACCAGACTGGTCTCAAACTCAGAGACCTTGCCTGCCTCGGCCTCCCCTAGTGCTAGGATTACAGGCATGTGCCACCATTCCTAGCATGAAAACAACATCTTGAACACACAGGCCTCTGGAGGAGGACTCTCAAGACCTGAACCTTGCCTGTGCTATTTAAAGCCTTCTGTCTCCATAGACTCTCATCTAAGCACCTCCCATCTCCCTCTCCTGGACTGCTAAAGCTGATGAACTGAAAGCTTCTTTATCCTACTCTGCAGGGTTACCCCTTGTCTTGGTCAATATTCCGTGTGTTCCTGCTACCTGTCTTGTCATCTCCAATAAATAATATCCTGCAATGTTCATGTGAGCAACCCTAATTAAACTCAGTGGGTCACTTAAAAAGACAGAGTTTGAAGAAGGATCAACAGGGAAGAAGAATTTCATTGACGAGTAATGGAGAGTAAAAAACCCAAATTAACTATTATACATGTATAAAATATCAATAATTTTAAATGGGGGTGTTAAAACTTTTGCCTCCTTGTGTGAGTTACTGTGCTCTGATCTCCCCCCTCTCTCCCTTCCCTTCCTCCCCACCTCTGCTTCCTGGCCACTATAAAGTAGCAGCCTCTTTTTCTACATGTGCCTGCTGTCAAGGTTTTCTACCTACCCATAGACTGAAAGTGACCATGAACCTCTGAAAGCATGAAACAAAACAAACATTTACACCCTTTATGCTGCTATACCTCAAATATACCACAAGTGCAGAAGAAAGCCACCTAACATACACTGAGATTCAAAGAGCAGTGAGGAAAATGAAAACAAAGAATTTGTCATGCTAGTAAAGAGAACTTGAAAGGAATGACACCAAACCACCTTGACCTTCAACTGAGAAGATCATCCATCAAAGAATGAAGGCTGCTGTGCAAATCAGAAGAATGAGGAAAGGCATGGTTGGGGACATTGAACCAAGACTGAGACATCCACTCATTGAACTAATTACTACAAAGGAGCCAACTGCACCAAGGGACTCTTCCAGCAGCTCCTGGCACTGCAGAAGTGGGAGCAGATGGCAAAGTTTGCAGACAGCTGGACGGTTATAAAGGGAAGGCAGTGAATACAGAATGACAAGCTAGGAAAACAGCGGAAAGAATATCTGAGGGGCCCTGGTCCTGCAAGTGGGGAAGCCAGAAAACAACTGACAGTAACAAACAAAGGAACGGAAGAGCTACACCCCTGGATTTTCTTTAAGTCTAGACAACTGAAGAGGAGAGAGACCAAGAGAAAACAGAAATAAAATCAAGAATGTAACATGTGAAGACTGGCAAGGTGGCTTCGTAGGTAGAGGCTGTTGCCTACAGCCCTGATGACTTGAATTCAATCCCTGATTCCTACAAGGTAGCAGGAGAGAACTAACACCAGAGAATTGTTATGGCCCCTGCATATGTGTATGCCTACACACACACACACACACACACCACCACCACCACCACCACCACCACCACCACCACCACAATAACAACAATAACAATACCAACCCACAAATATGTTTCAGAGGAAGGAACATCCTCACTCCAGAGATAGTGAATCTGTTGTGTTCAGTAACCATGTGGCTGAGAGACTTTAACAATATCAATAAGCTGAGAGGAGAGCAACGAAGGGATCCTGAGACAAGCAGATAGTACAGGTATGTAAGCAAGGACTGGAAATTTCCTGTTCTCTAAAGGGACACAATTAGTCTCTGGATATTGTTGGAAATGGAAATTTGGAAGCTACCCACTAGGTTGGATAAATCAGAAACTCCATATGGTATGAGCAACAACCTGATGGACTTCAAAGTTTGAGAACCATTGTTCTAATACAACAGGAGGAAACCTGTGAAGTGGAGAAAGAATGGCTTGTGATGGAGATTAACAAAGCTTTCACAGATGATGGGCATGAACCTTAAAGGATTAAGGTTTCAAACTGTGGCACCAGCAGCAATGGTGAGAATGTGGTTATCCCTTGAACCAGAATGCTGGGGGAGGGACCAGTATTCTGTCTTCACAGACGCTGCAGGTGGCCTGGGTGTGTCATAGTTGAGAACAAGACATGGATCAGATTCCTGCTGTGATGCCCCAGCCCAGGGGAAGTATCCATTCTCTAATCAGAACCCCTGTCTTCAATCTCTATGAATCGTCATGCTCTCAACATATATTTTTATCATTCAGCCTTTTTATTTGAGTAGCCTTGAGTCCTTTCCTTTTGAAAAAAAGAATATAATTAAAACACCATGCTAAGAATTACTGTCTTTAGCCTATATATACAGTAAAGCCAGAGGATTATTTTAAACAAAGAAATGATGCTTACCGCTAAACAAGACAAAACTAGAGGACTAGGCTTGGAGAATAAGCAGAATATGTTTTCAGATTTGCTAAATTTCTGAGCCATGAAGTTTATTTATTTTTATTTTTATTTATTCTTTACTTCCTTATTTTAGCCCTATCCCTCCTTCTCTCCCAGTCCCACTCTCCTTCCCTCCCCTTCTCTTCAGAAAAGAGGAGTTCCCTTTCCCATCCAGCCCAGCTCATCAAGTTGCATCAGGACTAAGTGTGCCCTCTTCGCCTGTGGCCTGGCAAGGCAGCCCTGCCAGAGGAAGGTGATCAAAAAGGTGGCAAGTAAGTCCATGACCAATGCAGTCCCTACTTCCCTTATTAGAGGACCCACATGAAGCCTAAGCTGCCCATCTGCTACATCTTTGTAGCAGACCTAAGTCCAGTTTGTGCAGGGTCCTAGATTGATGTTTCAGTCTCAGAGAGTCCCCTGGGCTCTGGTTAGTTGGCTCTGTTGGTTTTTTTGTGGAGTTCCTGTCACCTCCAGGTCCTTTTCTCTTTTCTCCCATTTTTCCATGAGATTCCATAAGCATCGCCCAATGTTTGGCTAAGAGTCTCTGCATCTGTTTTGAAGTGCTGCTGGGCAGAGTCTCTCAAAGGACAACTCTGTCAGGCTCCTGTCTGCAAGTTTGGCAGAGTATTGTTCATAGTGTCAGGGATTATCTCAGTGAGGTAACCCAGACCCAGAAAGACACACATGGAATGTTCTCACTTATAAGCAGATTTTAGCCATACAGTACAGGATAAGCATACTACCAGGCACAGACCCACAGAAGTTAAGTAACATAGAGGAAGCAAGGGAGGATGTGTAAATCTCACTTAGAAGGGGAGATAGAATAGACAGAGGTAGTGATTGAAGAGAGGGAACAAGGTAGCGGGGGGGGGGCAGAGAGTTAAGAGGGTGGAGATCAGACCTGGGGAAAGCTAGGGTAGGAGGACAGAAGGCCTGTAGAGAAAAGAGAAACTGAGGGTGGTGGTATCTCTGTGACAAGGTGGAGACCTAAGTCAGGGTAGGCTCCTGGGAGGATATAAGGAGGTCTCAAGCAGAGACTCCTAGTAGCAGAGACCATAGAGACTGAAGAGGACACCCACTAACTAAACTAGTCTCCTAGCAGAGGGAGGGGAACACCAACCCACCTACAAACTTTGACCCAAAATTCACCCTGTCTACAAGACGTTTAAGGATAAAAATAGAGCAAAGATTGAGGGAATGCCCAACCAATGCCTGACCCAAGCAAAAACCTACCCTATTGGAGAGTATAGGCCCTCCCACATCAAAAACTAATTAAGAAAACACCTTGCACCCAGGTTTTGTGGAAGCATTTTCTCAATTGAGGGTCCCTCCTTCCCATTAGCTCTAGCTTGTGTCAAGTTGACATAAAACTATCCAGCACAGTGATCTCAGATGGAATGAGTCAAAGTCCCATGAGTTTGTATTCTTGAAGGCATCTTCAAAACTTAGTTATGTATACAAAGAAAGAAAGAAAATTCATCCAAGTCTGGTATATGCTGATTGAAAAGCCATTTCTCCATACTTTCTGTAAGAGAGACCCAGTGCTACTGCCAATGATCCAAAAAAAAAAAAAAAAAAAAAAGAAAGAAAGAAAAAGAAAAAAAAAATAAAAGTAAGATGCAATGTTTGCCTTAAGGAGCCCACAGCTTATAGAGGGAAACAGATGACTACCACAACACAGCAATGACAATCCAATTATTGGAACATGAGGAAGGCAAAGAGTACAGAGAATCAAGCAATCTATATTGTTTTGGGGGATGCTATTCATTCCGTTTTCATTTTCATTCAGCAAATATTAAGAGGACATTGACTAAGTGCTAGGAAGCTATCATACAGAAAATCCTAATTGCCTTTATCAGCATAAATTCTACCAGGTAAAGGCAGGAAATAAAACACATAAATACACAGTATATCAGATGGCAGAAAAAAGTAAAAGAGAAAGCAAGGCAAGGAGGGCTAGAAAACATTAGCAGGAGGGAGACCAGGTGTTGATGAATATGGTGACCGTTCCTGAGAAGTCCTTGTGTTAGGAAGACAAAGCAATGGAATCAGGAAGCACTGAGATCTAATCCTATAGCAATAAAGAATCCCAGCCAATGAAAACAACCTCCCAACAGGAAAGGGGCTAGAGAGATGACTCAGTGGTAAAGAACACTGGATGCTCTTCCAGAGGACCCAAGTTCAATTCTCAGCACCCACATGGCTGCTCACAACCATCCATAACTCTAGTTTGCAGGGGATCCAACACCATCTTCTGGTCTCCACAAGCACCTGGCATGCATGTGGTATGTAAGTATGTATATAGGTAAAATAGTCGTACGCATAAATAAAATAATAATATTTTAAAGGAAAAAAGTGAGAGTAAAATGATCAAAATTTCAGATTGTAAAACAGCCTTGTTTTGATGCACATATTATTTCTCTAGCAGAATAGAGGTTTCCACTCTGGATTGAATTTTCCCTCACTTGTAAAAAGTTCCTTCAAATACTCTTTAAAAGCCTTTTCTTCTCTACAGGAGACTACCACGAAAGGCCTCTGAAAGACTATACTGATCAAGGTATCAAAGAAGAGGCTGAGACTCATAGCCAAACTGTTTGTAGAGTGCATGAAATTTTATGAAAGAAGGGGGAAATAGAAAGAATTGGAGGGGACAGGAGCTCCAAAAGGAGACCAACAGAGCAAAAAATCTGGGTTCTGGGGGCCCTGCAGAGACTGATTCCCCAACCAAGGAAAATGCGTAGAAAGGATCTAAAACCCCCTGCTCAGATATAGCCCACAGACTCAATCTTCAAGTGGGTTCCCTAGTAAGGGGAGCAGGGGTTGTAATCAGGCACAAACTCAGTAGCAGGCTCTCTGATCACCTCCCCCTGGGGCATACAGCCTTACCAGGCCACAGAGGAATATGATGCAGCCAGCCTTGATGAGACCTGGTAGGCTAGGAGTCAGATAGAAAGGGAAGAAGACCTCCCCTATCAGTGGACTAGGGGAGGGGCATAGGGAGAGAAGAGGGAGTGAGGTGGGATTAAGAGTAGTGGACAGAGGTGGGCCACAGCCGGAATACAAAGTGAATAAATTGTAATAAATAATAAATAAATAAATTTAGAAAGTTGTCTTTATTTGTATTTGGTTTTATAAAGGCAAAAGCCAGGTAGACTTTGCTAACACCCCTCACCACCATTTCACAAAGTCAGGCTCCCTTTTGAAGATTTTCTAATGTGTTTTAGAATTTGTGATCCACCCTTGAACCACCAGAATGATAATGATTTCAGTAGAAAACTGTTGTTCCCAACTTAAATTAAAACCAGTTGGAATTCAATTGGTAAGTAAATTAAATGTTGATTTGGAAAGGGTTGGCATTTAAGGAGTGTATCTGTGGATATTTTCAGGTATTGATGGAATGTTCTACTTTTCTTCAAGCGGGGTTCTTCCCACTTCCTTTTCAGTATGCTAGGCTCTAGTAAACTATTGTGAATATATATATATATATTTCTAAGTGAAGCTGTTTGTAACATACAAAGATATGTCTCAAAATATTTATCCTTTATCCAGTCATCTCAACGTTTTTGCATTAATTGTAATGTTTTACAATTAGCTTCCTATGTATGACATCACAACAGCTGAAAACACATACATGTGTTTTCCTTCCAAACTTGCTAGCATTCATTCAATTTCGCTTAATAATTAAAAAACAAACTCAAAAATGACTGAATATTCAATAGGACAGACACACCAATTATCTGAATTAAAAATGTTTTAATGTTTTGTTACGTAGCACATTTCTTCCTAAAGTATTAAAATAACTTTTACCGTATTTGGTCATGTTTTACATAAGAGATTTTGCAAAAAGTGACGTGTTTTTGGGGAACTTTCTCAATTCAGAAATCATACATGGCATAGTCTTTTAAATTTGTTAATATAAGAATTATGTGCCAGATTTTACAATTCTGTATCCTGATTTGTAGCTAGATCAATATACTTTCCTTGATAGTAAATTATCATTCTTTTAAAATACGGCCAGGTTTATATTTAGAAATAACTAGAAGTCCAACTGTTCATACATAACATGCATTTATATTCTCATTGCTTATACTATTGTCCCAAGACTTCATTTTCCATTTCCTCTGTGGAGGAAATTACATCTTTTTTAATGGAGCATTTATCTGGGAAAATCTAGTGAGACCCATAGGTCCTTAAATGGAAAAGTTTCCCCAGCTATCTGAAATTGTTTGCCCCTCTTCAGTGTTCTTTAGTAATGATTAATAGTTCAAGCATGGGGGGTTGACAAGATGGCGGCACCGGGAGGACACTGTCTGAGGAGCAGGACAGCAGTGTTGGCACAGCGACCAGGAGACTGAACTCTGGGACCTAAAACACCAGTGTTTGTGATTGCCAGGTGAGAGGAAAGCCTACGGTGTGGAAATCAATTGGGACCGACCTCAGGTCACCCGGTCAATACCTGGAAAAGGTCCTGGGCACCGGCGGGCGCACCCGTTGTCCCAGATCGGAGCACACAGCTTCCTGCGGCGCCCCCAGCCACCATCCAGGACCGGTACACACAGCCTCTGGCCCAGAGTGAGGTGCTCAGCCTCCGGACCAGAGCAGAGCACTCAATTGTTGGCCCAGAGCGGAGTGCACAGCCTCTGGCCCAAAGCTGAGCCCACAGCTGCCAGCCCAGATCAGGGTGCACAGCCTCGGAACCAGATCGGTGACCCTGGCCACCATCTCAGACCAGGGGGCACAGCCTCTAGCCCAGAGTGAGGCGCCAAGCCTCCTACCCAGAGCATAGCCCTTAGTTGCCTGCCCAGAGAGGTGTGCACAGCCTCTGACCCAGAAGGGGACATACACTGCCAGCCCAGATCGGAGCGCAGAACCTCTGGACCAAAGCGGTGCCCACAACCACCATCCCAGACAGGGACACACAGCTTCCGGACCCAGAGTGAGGCGTCCAGCCTCCAGACCGGAGCAGAGCCCTCAGTTGCCAGCCTAGAGAGGAGTGCACAGCCTCAGGATCAGAGAGGCGCCCCCAGTCACCATCTCAAACTTGGGCAAACAGTCTCCCAGCCCAGAGTGGAGCACTCAGCCTCTGGCCCAGAGACTTGCTGGGTGCTCCTCTCACCTTCCCAGACAGAACTGGGTGCCCCAGGGTACCAGATTGAGTTTCCCTGTTGGGAGAAAACCCACAGCTAGGAATCAGCAGGTTCTTTGAGAGGGCTGTGCCTGGAAAAGAGTGTAACAACAGCAGCAGCTCACTAAATTCAGAGCAAGAAACCCAGCAGCAGGGCAGCTGTCTCCAGGAATTCTATGGGTAAGAGGAGAGCCCCCTGACTATCAAAGACCACAGCTACCACTCAGGTCTATATGCCTGAGGTGAGCAGTGGCAATTCCTGAGAAACACTGGCCATACAGTGACCATACCCAAAAAGCAGAGGAGGCCTCCTTCAGGAAAAATTGTCTTTCTGCCAAAGGGATTCTCCCTACCCCAGGATTCCAGGAAGCACCAGAAACTAACAGCCAACACCTAAAACAGCCCAGTGGGTAGAGGTCAGCGTAAAAGCTCAACCAACAAAAGCCAGAGCAATATGGCATCTCCAGAACCCAGCCATCCAGGGGCGAGCAGCCCTGGACACCCCAGCATAATTGAAATCCAGGAAGATGACCTTACATCTATGCTGATGAAGAGGATAATAGAGGAAACAAATATGTAAAGAATTAGAGGAAGATAAGATCAAACAGATCATGGCTATCTGTAAAGAAATGGAGGAAGCTAAAGACAAGCAGATTATGGCCATCCATGAAGAAATATGGAAAGATGCAGCTAAACAGTTTGTGGCCTTCAGAGAAGAAATAATTAAATCACTGAAATAAATAAAAGAAACAAAGGAATGTTCAAACAAACAGTTGAAGAAACTAAAAGAAAAACAGGAAAATACAACTAGACAGGTGACAGAAATAAAAAAACAACTCAAGATCTGAAGATAGAATTGGAAAAATTAAAGAAAACACAAATGGAGGAAATCATGGATAGAAAGAATTTAGGGAAGAAAACAGGAACTAAAGAGTTAAGTATAACCAATAGACTACAAGAGATGTAAGAAAGAATCTCAGGTGTAGAAGATACAATGGAAGAAATTGATGTATCCATTAAAGAAAATGTTAAATCTAAAAATTTATTGACACAGACCATCCAAGAAATCCAAGACAATATGAAAAGACAAAACCTAAGAATAATAGGAATAGAGGAAAAAGAAGATTCCCTGCTCCAAGGCCCAGAAAATATTTTCAACAAAATCATAGAAGAAAATTTCCCCAACTTAAAGGAGGCACCTATAAGATTACAAGAGGCCTACAGAACCCCTAATAAATTAGACCAGAAAAAAAATCCTCCTACCACATAATAATCAAAATAGTAAGTATACAGAACAAAGAAAAATACTGAAAGCTGCAAGGGAAAAAGGCCAAGTAGCATATAATGGCAAACCCATCAGAATCACATAGACTTTTCAAAAGAGACTATGAAAGCAAGAAGGGCCTGGACTGATATAATGCAGACCCTAAGAGAACACAGATGTCAGCCCAGGCTAATATATCCAGCAAAACTCTCAGTCATCATAGATGGAGAACACAAGATATTCAATGACAAAAACAAATTCAACAATACCTACCAACAAATCCAGCTTACAGAAGACACTAGAAGGAAAAACAGAAACCAGGAAAAATAACTATATTCAGGAAAACACAGGAAACAAATAACCTCACTATAGCAAAACCAAAAGTAGCCAAGCACACAAATACAGTACCATAGCCAACAGCAAAATCAAAGCATCTAACAGCCGCTGGTCATTAATCTCCCTTAACATCAATGGACTCAATTCACCAATTATAAAAAAACACAGACTAACAGAATGGATATGTAAATAAGACCCAACAATCTGTTGCATACAAGAAACACACCTAAGTCACAAAGATAGATATTACCTGAGAGTAAAGGGCTAGAAGATGGTTTTCCAAGCAAATGGACCCAAGAAGCAAGCAGGAGTAGCCATTCTAATATCTAATAAAATAGACTTTCAACCAAAATTAATCAAAAGAGATGGAGGAGGTCATTTCATACTCATCAAAGGAAAACTCCACCAAGAAGACAGCACAATTCTGAACATCTATGATCCAAACACAAGAGCACCCACATTTGTAAAAGGAACATTAATAAAATTGAAACCACACATAGATCTCCACACATTAATAGTGGGAGACTTCAACACCCCACTCACAACAAAGGACAGGTCAACAAAACAGAAACTAAACAAAGAAACAATGACTCTAACAGAGGTCATGAATCAAATAGACCTAACAGATATCTACAGCACCTTTCACCCAAACTCAAAAGAATTTACCTTCTTCTTAGCACCTCATAGAACCTTCTCCAAAATAGACCATATAGTTGGTCACAAAACAAGTCTCAACAGACACAAAAAGATTGAAATAATCCCATATATCCTATCTGAACACCATGGACTAAAGCTGGATCTCAACGACAACAGAAATAACAAAAAGCCTACACACACATGGAAACTGAGCAACTTGCTACTCAATGACAGTTGGGTCATGGAAGAAAGAAAGAAAGAAAGAAAGAAAGAAAGAAAGAAAGAAAGAA
>NW_026591450.1:2033085-2066281 GCF_907164565.1 Psammomys obesus | reverse complement strand
AAAAAAAAAAAAAAAAAAAAAAAAAAAAAAAAACAAAAAAAAACAAAAACAGTATCCCTCCTGTATACAAAAGACAAAAGGGCTGAGAAAGAAATTAGGGAAACAACACCCTTCACAATAGCCACAAATGACATAAAGTACCTTGGTGTGACCCTAACCAAGCAAGTCAAAGACTTGTATGAAAAAAACTTCAAGTCTCTGAAGAAAGAATTAGAAGAAGATATCAGAAGATGGAAAGATCTCCCTGCTCATGGCTTGGCATGATTAACATAGTAAAAATGGCCATCTTACCAAAAGCAATCTACAGATTCAATGAAATTTCTATCAAATTATCAACACAATTCTTTACAGACCTTGAAAGAAAAATTCTCAACTTCATATGGAATAACAAGAAACCCAGAATTGCTAAAACAATCCTTGACAATAAAAGATCTTCTAGAGTTATCCCAATCCCTGATCTTAAGTTGTACTATAGAGCAACAGTAATAAAAACTGCATGGTACTCACATAGAAACAGAATGGTGGATCAGTGGAACTGAATAGAAGGCCCAGAAATAAACCCACACAATTATGGACACCTGAACTTTGACAAATGGAAACCATACAATGGAAAAAGATAGCATCTTCAACAAATGGTGCTGGTTTAAATGGATGTCTACATGTAGAAAAATGCAAATAGATCCATACTTATCACCCTGCACAAAACTAAAGTCCAAGTAGATCAAAGACTTTCACATAAAACCAGACACATTAAATTGGTTAGAAAAAAAAAGTGGGGAAGAACCTTGACCTCATTGGCACAGGAGACAACTTCCTGAACAGAATACCAACAGCACAGGCTCTAAGAGCAACAATCAATAAATGAGACCTCATGAAACTGAAAAGCTTCTGTAAAGCAAAGGACACCGTCATCAAAACAAAATGAATACCTACAGATTGTGAAAGAATCTTCACCAACCCTCTCTCTGACAGAAGGCCATATATATATATATATATATATATATATATATATATATAACTACAGAAGCTGAAAAGCAACAAACCAAGTAATCCAATTAAAAAATGGGGAACAGAGCTAAACAGAGAACTCTCAATAGAGGAATATCGAATGCCAGAGAAACACTTAAAAGAAATGCTCAGCCTCATTAGCCATCAGGGAAATGCAAATCAAAACGACCCTGAGATTTCACCTTACACCCATCAGAATGGCCAAGATCAAAAACTCAAGTGACAACACATGCTGGAGAGGTTGTTGAGAAAGGGAACCCTCCTCCACTACTAATGGGAATGTAAACTTGTACAACCACTCTGGAAATCAATCTAGTGCTTTCTCAGACAACTAGGAATAGTGCTTCCTCAAGATCCAGCCATACCACTCCTAGGCATATATCCAAAAGAGTCTCAAGTATACAAGACCATCTGCTCAACCATATTTGTAGCAGCTTTATTTGTAATAGCCAGAAGCTGGAAACAACCCAGATGCCCCTCAACTGAGGAATGGATACAGAAATTGTGGTACATCTACACAATTGAATATTACTCAGCAATGAAAAATAAGGAAATCATGAAATTTGCAGGTAAATGGTGGGATCTGGAAAGGATCATCCTGAGTGAGCTATCCCAGAAGCAGAAAGACACACATGGTACATACTCACTCATATAGACATATAATATAGGATAAACCTACCAAAATCTGTACATCTAAAGAAACTAATCTAGAGGGAGGACTCTGGCTAAAATGTTCAATCCCCATCTTGAAAGGAAAAGAGGATGGACATCAGAAGAAGAAGAAACCAGGAAACAAGTTAGGAGCCTCCCACAGAGGGCCTCTGAAAGGCTTTGCTCTGCAGACTATCAAAGCAGATGATGAGACTTACGCCAAACTTTGGGCAGAATGCAGGGAATCTTATGAAGGAAGTGGGAAATAGTTAGATCTGGAGAGGACAGGAACTCCACAAGGAGAGCAACAGAACCAAAAAATTGAGCACAGAGGTCTTTCTTGAGACTCGTACTCCAACCAAGTACCATGTATGGAGAAAACCTAGAACCCTTGCACAGATGTAGCCCATGGCAGTTCAGTGTCCAAGTGGGTTCCATAGTAATGGGAACAGGAACTGCTTCTGACATGAACTGATTGGCCTGCTCTTTGATCACCTCCCCCTGAGGGGAGAGCAGCCTTACCAGGCCACAGAGGAAGACAATACAGCTACTTCTGATGAGATCTGATAAACTATGACTAGAAGGAAGAAAAAGAAACACTCCTCTACCAGTGAATTTGGGGAGGGGCATTCGTGGAGAAGGGGGAGGAAAGCAGGGATTGGGAGGGGAGGAGGGAGGAAACTAGAGGGGGGATACAAAGTAAATAAAGTGTAATTAAAAATAAAATTAAATAAAAATTTAAAAAATTGTTCAAGCATAAGTCCATGTGCCTTTACCCTAGACTCTTCTACTGATCTACCTGAATCTCCTGAATCTTTTTCTTGCATATATTTTGAAATTCTTTAGTTTAACAGGAAACCATCCACTCTTCCATGTTTTCAATGTGTTTCTATCAAGATGCATGCATTATGCTTTCTTATATTTACAAGTCTAATTTCTCATAGTATTCAATTTTACCTTCTTATTTAGTTGTGAGCTTAAGAATATGTGGAGACTGCCTGCTGGTTACTGACTTAAGAGAAGGGAAACAGCAATTAAAGTGGGCAAGAACACAGAGAGAAAGAATATTTGGAAAGAAGTTACCGATCCATGTGAGAGGTAACCAGGTGGACCCCACTTCCTGCAAGGAGGTGGAAATAACCAGAGGAACATGACGATGGTAACGTAAGCCGCTCGAGGAAAACTGCCAAATAGAAAGTGAGCATATCACTGCTAAAGTTCAGGCAAATCCTAAATCTTAAGTGGAAAGCAGAGAAAAGCTGAGACTTAAAACTGAGGAAAGAATGAGGTATTAGCATGCTGGGGAAAAATAAAGAAACAACAGAAGAAACAAGGGTCTAGAGGAATGGCTCAGTGGTTAAGAGCACGGGCTGCTCGTGCAGAGGATTAGCGTTCCATTGCCAACACCTCCATGGCAGCTCACATCTGTCTGTAACTCCTGTCCCAGGGGCTCTAATGCCCTCACACATGCAGGCCAAACACCAATGCACATACAATAAAAATAAATAAGAGAAAGGATCGGCATCTCAACTGAAAGGTCAAATCAGATGGGTGCCTGTGGCACTTGAAAGACAGATGTGGGGAAATGGTTGGTGAAGATTGCTGCCTGCACCCCCTAAATATCTCTGCAGGCAGATAATGGACTTATAATATAGGTCTTTCCAAAATATGCAGAGGTTTCAAGCTGATCAGGAGGAACATATTTGCAAACAGATTCCCCCTGTTAACTGATTTCACCTTTGACAGCTAGCAAATACGTGGAAAGTCTGCAAACCTAACTCTCATCACTGAAGTTACACAATGATCAGGAGGCTCATATTAAAATGTTCTCCCATGAATTATACCCTGTAAGTCATCAAGCTAGCAGTCACCTTTATTAGAGGACTGTTCTTTTCATAAAGTGATTGCATGCATACTTCTTCTGTGTGTCCTAGGAATATCTAACATAGTATGTTAAATATATTTTTCCCGTTATTATGTTCAGTAATTTCATTGATCTGACACTTAGACTTTCTCCTATTTTTGATATTCCATGGTAGTCTTCAATTAATGAATATACTTAACATGTTTTCCAAGATTACTTTTCCTCTTGATACTAAAACTGTTTAAAATAAATTCTTTCAAAATCATATCCTGGCAGTATAGTTTGCTAACCTTGTGAAACACTAGCTGCTCTTAGTGAAGGGAAATTTGAAATCCTCAAGGACACCAACTTCACCTTACTATAAAGGGGCAAAATAGCACTATTTTTAAAAATTAATATATAAGCATTAAAGCATCTTTTTACAAATTCCTGGAGATTAGATTCAAAGCAGCTAGTAATTCCACAACCTTGGTCACCTGCTGTGGCTTTTCCCCACAGCAGACAATAGGAGAGAGGCCTTCTGAGGCCACACTTGATTGTAATAGTATATTAACAAGATAAGCAAATGCAACAGCTGTTAAACCCAATGACCAAACCCTGCACTGGATACTAAAGAAACATGCTATGGTGTGATTCCCCAAGTAATTTTGCAGCTTAGAATTTGTAATAGGCAGAATAATGCCCTTCAAAGACGCCTAAATCCTTATCCCCCCAAAAAAATTATATCTGTTACTTTATATGACCAAAATAAAAGAACTTTGGAGATGTGGTCAGATCCTTGAAATGCAGAATAGATGTGGGAAAACCTATTGGGACCTATAGGTCCATAAATGAAGAAGCATCCCCGGCTACCTTCAGAGATTATGGCTAAAAGACAGGGGTCTGAAAGATAGGACCTTGCTAACTTTGAAGTTAGAGAAAGAGACACAAGCCAAGGAACACAGATGCCAGAAGGAATGTGGCTGGGACACCCTTGGACATCACTACTGCGAGATAAACCTCAGCCTCCTCTGCATCACAGACTAAGACAGTGCTTGCACTGGTCGAGACACTAATCGGGTGGCTAAGCCAGCATTAGAACACCACCTTGGCTGAGGAGCCAAGATGACATGCACTGATATTTAATACACTGTTCAAATGCAGCATTGCAAAATTTCTAAGTGCTCAAGAAATAGGAACATTAACCAAATAATCCTATTTATCTTTTCGGAAGAAGGCATCCATGAACACTGAATTATCTTAGAATAACAGCCACCCCATGTAGGTGCTGCATTCTGGTTTGAACAAACGTTCACGGCAGACAAGACAATAATTTATAATAGATCGTGTAGTCAAGGACCTTCCACTATCTCATCATTTCTGTGCATGCAGCACTGAGGAGAATAACTCTCCAAAACAGTGTTGAGTAGTCACAGATCTGCAGGGACAGAATGCATCTAGTAAAAAACTAACACTTTAAGATGAAAGACATGATTTCTCCCAAGGTTAGCCCTGGCATAAATATCTGATTTCACGGGCCAATTACACTGATAAGCCACAAATGTATACTAATTTGAGAAACTGGTTTCAAATCTCAGGCATTCTTTATGTTTAAAAAAAGCATTAGTAAAATATAGCTTCCACGTCAACTTAAATAGACTGAATGACTGAACTCATGTTGCTATTATATAAATCAATCTGACAACCATTGGAGAAAAATGGCTCTCCTCAAATCCTATGTGCTATGAACACAACTATAAGTAATAAAGAATACAAAGAAAATGAGGAACTTTATGTAGAATACCTGTCAACATATGACAAAAGTAAAATTACAGAGGAATACCCTTTACAAACACTGCTTTATATAGTTTGAGTTCTATTGGGAAAAAAAGCCCAAAAAACAAAGAAACAAACGAAAAACTGTTTCTACTTCAAAATCCCTAACCCCGACTCCCTCTGCGCATGAGCTGCAGAGAATGGAACAGAATTTCAGAGCTGGGTATCACACCACACGCACAGCATTAGGGACCCTCTTCTTCCAACCTGCTCCATGAGCCTTCTTCTATGTCCTAAGGTGTCTATTCGGTCTTCCTTTCTGATATATCTGCTCCTCTACAAAGAAGCCTTTACTCACGAGTGCAACAGCTAATCTGAACTTGATGACCCCAGGTACTTGGACCTCAATTCTTCTCCCCATAGCTTCTGGCCCAGACCCTTCACAAATTCCTTAAGTCCTCAGTCTCTGCATAAATACCACCCCTGTGTTGGCTTTCCAGTGTGATCCCAGGGCATTAACTCCATGAGGGACTCCTTAAATCTACTGACATGAAACACAGAGCCTTTCTGCCCGAACCTCTTTGGATTCTGTCAGCCTTCCTGACACCATCTGTACTGCAGGAACGGAGAAAATCTATCCCATCAACTGCTGACGATTTTCATCTCTGCAAAAAAATGATATGCAAAGCCGCAGTCCTTTTATTAGCTCCAGGGCAATGTGCACACACAGTCACTGTCCTTGAAACTCCACCTCAGTGTTCAGCTTTACTGACTGGTCTCTGTAGTTGTTAATACAACAAATAACATAGAAGACATACTCTATACCGAGCTCTGTAGAAACCATCCTAATCTTGTTACAGGCTTTAAAAATGTAGTGAGGGGTTAAATAACGCAGTATGCGATGGCAAACTTTATCATGGGCTTTCAGCCTACACGGCCCTGGCAGCCTGGGCAAGGAGATCAAGGGAGCTTCTCTAACAAGCGGCACCAAAGCTGAGACCTTCCAGCATTCATGTCTCTAAAGCAGGCAGAAGACAAATGTGGAAAGAAGTGGGGGTGGAGAAGGACATTCCAACAAGAAAGGACAGTAAGTACAGGGGCCCTTTGGCCAGGATTCAAATGAAGGGAGCACTTCCAGAACATAGGGGAATACAGGCAGGCCATGGGCAGCAAGACTGAGGAACCAATGAAGGCCAGATCTGAGGATTTGAGGCCTTAGGATTTTTACCCTTGTCCCAACCTGCAGGCAATGGAAGAGATGAAATTTTTTAAGCAAAGAAAGGGTAGAGGTGTCCACAGGATCTGACTTACATTCTGAGAAGAAAGAGCTAGCTGCACTGTGCCATCAGCATGAAGTCATATCAAAGTCAGGGCTGACAGAGCCAGCTGGGACACCAAGGAGGGGGACAATATCTAGAGTTGAAGCAGTGCAAGATGAAAAGTATACAGACTTTAGATCTCCTTAATCAAAAGCAGTGGCCTTCCTCGACAGTCTGCCAAATTTCGGAAGAAAGGGAGAGGCAAGATAGTCCCCAGGGCTCCAGCTGCACAGCCCCTGGACACAGGCATTTGCCAAACTTCAAGCACCTCCATCCCTGCAGGAGATCCTGGTCTATAAACACTAAAGAGAACACCATGGCTAGTGTCAATTCCACAGCTCATGCTCTTCAAAATTACTCCTCTAGGGATCTCTAAAGCAAAATGTGAATGCTCATTCCAGAAACAGCCTAACAGTAACTAAAAAACAATACATAAATTCCCCACTTAAGCTGCTCACAAGATACCCCATTTATATAATATTTTTCCCAGAGGCCCAGACATTGTAAACATTTTCCCATTTAATCCTGACAACTTCATGGCCAAACGATATTATCTCTTTCTCCTATTCTTGAGAAAGAGGGTGGAGTCTTGAGAAGATAAGGGATTTATTGAAAGTGGTGGGGCCAATTAAGTGACAAGACTTGTCTGTTCTCTTCTGGGCACACAGTTTATGCTTGGTTTCAAATATCGAAAGAATCATTCTGAAGAAATAATAACTAAAAATATGTATACTGTTAAAGAACATTTACCTTGGGCTGAAGACAAAGACCTGGCTGGACATTCAAGATTCAAGCTGTTTCTTTCTGTGTGGCTCTCTACCTCCTCCTCCCTCCTTCCTGCCATCCTTGTACTCCTTCTTCCCTAAAACATTCTCCTCTGAGTGTTTTCTATAGCTCTGTATTGTATTTCAAGATTACAATCATGAATCAGATCCTGTCTTAGAGGAATGTCAGTGGCACTCAATCGGGCATAGAGAAATCAGCAGAAAAATGTGATTCTAGTCTAGAAGATTCTATAAATGAGTTACTGCACACATGAGGCTATGAGCTTAAGAAGTGAAATAGCAATCAATTTTACTAAAGCAAGAAATATACATATCTGGTTCCTCTGGCTTTTGGTTATTGAGGAAAAAAAATAGAAATCTATCAAAAAGACAGCAGACCTGCTTAAAGGACTCCACTGATCAAACTATAACAGGAGCAACTTGAGCAGGAAAAAAATGACATAAATTGCTGGGATGGAATGAGGACCCCTGAGTTTAAAAAGGAGTAAAAGAAGGAAAAAGGTAAATGGAAAATTGGTAAAACCTAGTAAATTTGCAATTTTGAGTTGCCTCCTTTCTAGACTTTAGTCAAAAGGAAAGATGGCTTTTATTTTCATAGTGGTAGAACCTGGCAAGACATGCTTAGCCAAGAATCAGAGTTATAGTCAAACAGGGAGCAAAGCAGAGCCCTATGCCAACCAATGGGGTGCCATGAGGACAAAAAGAAAGTCACTTCTGGGATAGCCATTCAAAGACAAATGACCTGAATCTAAACCATGGAGAAATATCCAGAATTCCAAACTGGGGAACACAGGGATGAAAAACAATCATTTGCAAGGAGCCTGTCACATATAAGCCTAGGTTTTCAAATGAGCAGTTTGGATCTAACTGGGCATTAAAATATCTCCAATATCACAACTGCCATCTCAGTAGCAATTATACTGAACACAAAAACTGTAAAACACAAAAACAAAAACACTGTAAAAAACCCTTTGGTTGAGGATCCAAATCAAACAACGCCTTCCAGGAAGAAGAGCTAAGACCTGAAGAGGAAAGGTAGGGTTCTGATTCTGAAGCCGCCTGCCCACACCTCAGAGACCCTGTAGTGTCTGTTCTAGAAGTAATGCTGGTCTGGAGCCTGATCTATCACTTTACCCAGTTGCATTCACTGAATCACGCCTCTAGGAGGAGAGTGTATCTGTTTCTAGCCTTTCTGTCCACATCCACAGCCCCATTAATTCACCTAGAATTGGCAGAAGGCCACAAAGAAGACTGGAAGCTAAACAAGATGGGTTCAAAGACTAGCTCATTTATAAGCCATTAGTGAGGACAGGCAAATGATGTGAAAATATTTACTCAAAATTACTTATTAGAGAGCAGTGCTTTCAGTAAACTGCACGTGAATTCTCAGTTATTACAGGACCCAAGGAAAGTTCATTAATCATGAGGAATCCCCAGTTCATCTGTCAGTAAGCATAGTGGCGCAGTGAATTTTTTTAGATTTAAATATTTAATTGATTATTTAAGGATAGTAAACACCATCTAAATTAGTAAATGTTGAATAAAAAATATCAACTTATTCTCCCCTCTCATAGTGTTGCTTTCCATTATGGTGAGAAATTGCATCACCAATACTGAACTAGTCTCTCACTAAATTTAGAAGATGCTGACATTTTAGACTCACTGATGCATTGATTCTTTAAAATAGCAGTTTTATGACTATGCCCAGGCAGAAAGCCAGTGACCCTAATGAACAACTCCATGATAATAGTCAAGGGTCCATGTCTGAAGCTGTTGGCATCTCTTAATGAGCAATACCCACCAACACCAAAAATAATCCTTAAAAGTGAGTGCAGAGCCCTTGTAGTCACTGATTTTTTCTTCAGGACATTTGGCTAGTGAACACTGAAGCTCTAACAAGTTATTGCATCAGTTTACAAAACGGGAAGTTTTGTTGACCTGGCTGAACCTTGTTACATGCCATTTAAAGATATACCTAACTTGAGTGGGAGCTATGTTACATTATACAGCTGAAAAACTTCACTGCCAAATGACCTAAGGTATGCTGACCTCCCCCAAAATACATACACACACATACACACACACACACACACACACACACACACACAGAGAGAGAGAGAGAGAGAGAGAGAGATTTCAATAGGATAGAAAAAATACCCAAGAAGGCAGAATGATAGCTCTCAATAATCAGAACTACTGCAAACTAGGGAGGTCCTATTTAACCTCAAGCGGCAGGACGAACTGAAAAGTGACCGGTTTGAGGCTGGAATTAGAAATGACTGGATGAGGAACTGGGACTATCTGACTACGGGCGCATGATGGTGCTATTCAGTGAGGGGCTGCCAGCAAGGATATTAGGAAAAGAGGACCAGATCAGCCTACATATACAAGTGAAACAGTAAGGACAATAAGAACATGAAAACATCTATTATCTGGAAGATCAATGACTCCAGTCAACCAACCTAACTCTAACGAGTCTCTGAGAGTTGAGCTGAGCAGGAAGAGCTTGCTGGTGTGCTGAGTGTGGTGCTGAGATGTCAAAGGACACGGTGGGTGGCAGGTAAAGAAACAATATACCCTCCAAGAAACACGGGCTGTACGTCAGCCTGGGAGGGAGATTAGAAAACAGAGAGCAAAGGAAGCTATAACGTCTGATGCAAACTAGTATTTCGAATCGTGCAATTAAAAAGTATATGAGTAAAAAACACTGGTTCTATATTAGTAAACTCTATAATTCAATGCACAGTGATATGGTAGCATTAATTCCTGAGTTTTGGAAAATTCCTGAGTTCTGGAAAATGTCCCATGACCATATAACCTGTTACTACAACAAAAAACAAATGAGGTCCAGAATGAATATGTCTATTTCTGTAATATCACAGCTACAGCTTTTCTACAATTTGAAATTATTCTAAGTCCTTCTTGGGAGAAAGGGTATGCCATGTATCTTGCTGACTGACGTTTTTGGCTGTGATAAGACACCAAGGCAACTTAGAAAAGAAAATTTTATTTCAATTCACAGTGTCAGAGGGCGGGTCTGTGATCATCACGGTAGGAGCAGAAGCTCAGGGCTTATATCCTGACCCAGGAGCGCAGGGCAGAGAGGGGGCGCTAAGTGGCAACTGTATGGGGTTACACCACATATTACAGGAAAATTCAGGGCTCTCCACTTGTGTAACCATATTGTCATGAAAGTAGGTTCCTTTCTCAGCATTATTAGTATCATTGATAAAAGAATTAAGAATGGACTCAGAAGAAAGCTTAATGTAAATTTCATTACAAGTTTTTTAACCAAAAAAAAAAAAAATACCCAAAACAAACCACAGTTTGAAAAAAAAAAAAATCCACAGGGCAGCCAGGGTGTAAATCTTGGCAGTGATGTGAGCAGTTAAATGGAAAAGAGGAAGAGAGAAAGCCATGCCCTTTGACTGGATGAAGGTCAGAAACTAGGCACATGGCAGACAAGCACTGCGGTAGGACTGGTGGAGAAAGAGCTTTAGAGATGATAAGGAAACCCGAAGTATAACCAAGAAGATTGCCAGGCTTAGGCCAGCACTAAAAAAAAAAAAAAAAAAAGAGAGAGATACAGCTTCTGACATGAACTGATTGGCCTGCTCTTTGATCACCTCCCCTTGAGGGAGGAGCAGCCTTACCAGGCCACAGAGGAAGACAGTGCAGCCACTCCTGATGAGACCTAACAGACTAGGATTAGAAGAAAGAAAAAGAAACCCTCTCCCACCAGTGGACTTGGGGAGGGGCGTGTGTGGAGAAGGAGGAGGAAGAGAGGGATTGGGAGGGAACTGAGGAGGGAACTAGAGGGGATACAAAGTAAATAAAGTATAATTAAAAGAAAGAGATACAAAGAAGAAAACAAAGTTACACTTTTCTGGGTAATTCAGAGAAGCGGGTAGGCTTAACGGAGCAATATGCTCTGACCATAAGTGACTAGTGTAGATATACTTTTAAAATCAAACAACCTAAAGGTAACTATTAAAATGTTAAATGTTACCATCGGCTTTTCTTATGATAATTTAACGTTTCCAGAGGACATAGTGACATAATTATCTACATATATTCAAGCCACAATGTCTTCCCAATAAACCAAATGCATTGAACAGCCCTTTGCAGCTTTTGTAGTTATAAACAGTGCCACAACAATAAAGCTTAGTACACACGGAGCACACATGTTTATTTCATTAGGATAAATTCAATAAAGAGTTTCTAAGTCAAAGAAAATATTTAACATGTTTGGTCATCAGAGAGAACTCCTCTCATGAGCCCAGAGTCCACTTCCTTATTGGATTCTGAGAGGAGGCAGAAGCTTAAAACCCCTGCTAATGTAGTAAAACAAAAATATCATCACTACTTTTAAATGTGTATTTCTATTGAAACATATGTTCAATGCATTAATTTTTTAGGCACTTGTATCTCCTCTTTAGTGAATATTCTATAGACTTTGCCTGGGGATGGCTGAGAAAATGCTACATATGATAATTTTATCTAATTCCTTCATGTATCAAGGGCCTGTTCTTCACTGTATCCTGTATAAAGGATATCTTTTCAGTTTTCTATTTTATTTATTATTATTTTATGTTAAATATAGCTTAACTTGGATATGTGTACACCTCCATTTTTTTTTACAATTTACTTTATTCGTGGTTTTACATTCATAAAATCCCCACTGCCCCTACATGCAACCAAACAAATAATCCTTTTAAAGACACTTATGCATTGAAGATACAAAAAGCCAGATCACTCGTGTGCACAAAGAAATGGGGTGTTTTTATTGTGGAGATATCAATCATACAAACAGGTGTAAGCTTCACACTTACTAACAAGAATAATTCTCTGACTTTCTCACACACAGTTTTTATTGGCAAGTGCATATTAACAAATGCATGATGATACAAGCCTTCTCTTGGGAACATGGAGAGTTATTTAACTTTTTTAGTCACCAGGAAGGACTTTAGCCAATGAGTTTCCAAAAGAACCAAAACATAAATCTCAAGGAATGGCTATTTCAAGGAAGATCCAGTTCAGCCTGTCCCTGAGGACACATGAGCATACAAGACACAATTAGTCCTTTGTCAGCAGCTGTTTTCCCCAGCCCATATCTAAGCAAAATTTCAGTTTTCTGCACCTTTATCTTAACTCCTACATAGACGAGAAAGATACTAACAAAGAACAAGCATGCATAGAGCCTGCTCAGCCTTACAAACTGTTGGGTATAAGCTTCACATCTTGCATTCACCACCAATTAGTTAAATTGATTCTGAGAAAGTCAAACGGCTGCTTGAAGCTCCCTTGCCTATAGCACAGGCTAGCTTAGTGTTAGTGGCACAGGTTAGGCACTCAAATTATGCTGTAAAAATAGCCAAGAAAGAACATATTGGATATAAAATGTCTACAAAGTATTATGTGTTCATATGCACTACAATTTTATATGCATATATACAGAACACGGTCTACATACACAACTCTGATTTTGTTTTGTTGTTATCTTTAAGATACCAGATAAGTGGCCAAGTTTCTTCAAATTTTTAACAATTCTTAAGAAAGAGTTTGATTGCCCCACAATCTGTAGATCGGAAAATCTCCATTAAAATACCATGATAAGATGACAATAGGTGATTTATCTCATCCAATCCATTAACCATAGTAAAAATGTACATTATTTACTTCAGGTGACCATAATCTCATTATGTTTAGCAAGTAATAATATATAGATACACAAAGCAAAGCTAATTCTTCCTCTAAACATTTAGTTAGATTCCAGAAGCAACCGGTAATGTCACATTTGGGGCAGAGTAAAGCACAGCAAGAAATTTTGAGAACAAATGATTCACTACAAAATGAGGACAGCAGAGAAGAACAGAGAACAACAAAACAAGCTAACTTTACATAAAATCTGGAAAGCAATTAGAGAGAAGCAAATCTTTGCATGTAGTCAAAATGCAAGCACGAAACTGGTAAACAGAACCTTAGCATGGGGAACCAAAAAGTTTTAAATTGTTCATCTGAGCCCATTTTTCTTTTTCCAGTGTGACTGATACAACCACAAAATTTAAAAATAAAAACTCAATTTACATTACTGTGAAAATATAGCTCCAGGAGAGAAATGACAACTTAATAAATATCACCCCATCTCTGAGAATAATAATAAAAAAAAGTTGAAAATAACCCTGCTGTTTGGGCCATGTGCAGGCCAATTTCATTTCTAAAATTTTAGTGTTGTGTAACTGAAGTAGATTCCAGTGGATCCGAACATCAAGTTACATAATTATCAAAGTACACATCCTGTTCTGCTTTTTCAGCAAAGAACAAGACAGGCCTGGGGTGGCAGCAATAGAAGAATATTCATTTAAAGCAACATACAGTATTTGACTGTAATTAAAAAAAATACTTTTGAGTTCATAGTTTTTTGATATTGTACTCCAAAATTAAGCAATAGTAAGTAGTCTTTTAAAAATCAAAATATTAAAATACAAAATATTTTAGTTGCATTTATTATTTAAAAATAAAATAAAATTTACCTTACTTACCTAAATATTTGTGGCATTTTTAGAATTTTCCAAAAAACACATTGTCACATTTATATTCCTTTCCTCCCAGAGAACAGCAAAAAATCCTGTTGGATACTCAAATATATTTTATGGAAATTTTCAGAGAAACTGTCTTATGTGTATGGAAATAGTCAGAAAACAGAAACTGTATTTGTTGATTTAAATTTAATGCATCTGAAAATCAGGGGAAAACAAAAAAAAAGTCAATACCTAATGTCTACTGATGTGTGAATTAACCATGAGGAATATTTGTTCTGGATTAAATGTCCCATCTCTTCCACACGGCTTCATTGAAGTGAATAAGAACAAATATCAAATGATTGGAACAATCTTGAGAAAAACAGAAACAGGGAGATAGAAATAAACTTAGTGCCATCTTCTAGCATTCATTAATGGAGAAAGTTTACAAACCCAGAAATGGCCTCCTTCACAGCAAATACATACAGAACAAGAAAATTGTGGACTTATATTCCTTTATATGTCTAAACACATGAGATGGCATTGATAAAGTCTATATAGAGTATGTAAGATCATGAGTGGACTGGAGATAATATTATTCTATATTTAAGCTAAGAGGCATAAATCAACAAAAACAATCTAACACAATTTTCATGTAAAGCTCATTCACTGTGTACTAAAAACTACACCAGACAGTGATAATCACCTTGGCTTGAAGGTGTGGCACCATCTCTGGGCTTCTTTTCTTCTTCAGTTTGCCCCTGGAACAGGGAAAATGTGGTTTAGATATTATTCATTTATAGTTGCTTGTTTTAACCACTTACCCTGTTGCCATGCTAAAATACCCTGCTGAAAGCAACTAGTGAAGAAAGCGTTTATTCTGGCCCATCACTGTAGGCAAGTCATGACAGCAGGACCTTGGGAGAGCTGACCAAGCCGTACCCACTGCCAGGAGTCGGCAAACAGCGGATGCTCACACTCAGCCATCTTTCTTCTTTCTGCGCAATCCTATATCCAAGGGCACAGAATGGTGCTGGGTCCTCCCTCCGTTAACCTAATCAAAGTAACCAGTCTGAACATATTCCCAAGGCTTGTTTTCTTACGCTGTCAGGTTGGCAATATTAGTGGTCACACTGCCTCAACACCGGAAACTGAGGTTTCACAGGTAGCAAACCTGTGACCATCCACGGAACAAAGGGTTAGTCACAGAGCCAGTACCTTCCCATGGATGCCAGGAGTTTTCTTTTCCCAAGGGATAAGCACAGAGAAAGCACACTTCGACAGCCTTGGATATAAAGGTAGACACGGTGCCCCTGCAACCTTCACACCTGGACTTGAGAGCCTTGTGGCAGTGGAGGAGGCTTGCCTCACCACCGGCTCAGCTCTCATTTCTGCTTTCAGCCATCTGCGTTGACCTCACTGTATCAGGACTCGACGAAAACAATATTAGTTAACTGTAACAACACTGACCATCCAAACTGGACAAACAGCTTCAAAGACCCCTGAAAAATCAACAATGGCCATATGGATTGAATATAACACATGAATGAAAAGAAACAGCACAAGATGTGCCCACAGCTTTCCTTGAACTCAAAGAACTCAGCAGACATGCTGACAACGATTCCCAGAGTAAAGCTGACCCTTCAGCAAGCACTGGCAGTCTGGTTTCTAATTTATGGACTTCCTGAAAGAGAGGCAAGAGCCATTTTCAAAGTAGGTATCTAGATATATGCCTTCCTTACGTGGTTTTGGGGCCATATACAACGCATGCTACCTCTCAAAAGTGGGTGAAAAGTTAAAACTGAAAAACAGACTTTCTGCCTTTGAAAATGCTCTAAATAAAGGGTGTGGGTGGGCTCTTAATTCATTTTTGGAAATATGGTTTCTGCGCTCCTCTTGATTAGTCCCCAAGAACAAATTGTCATCAGTAGAAGATGAAAATGTAGCAGGTGATTTGCACAAAATCTTTCATAATTAGTGACTGATGATAGAAAATGAGGTTGATGACTTAGCGAGTTCAGCTGACAATCATTTCCTCAAGTTTTTCATCTGTGAGTTTGGGCTGTATCTCATCAAGCTGTAACAGGAACTGCTCCAATTTGCTTGGGGCTGACCTACCTAGATACAGCAATGAGAAAGGCTACAGCTAGGTAAGCCTTCCAATATGGAACCAACAGGAAAGACTGGTGTTCCTAGCTACAGCAGCCATTAAATGAACGCTGGTCACAATCAAGTCACAAGCTTTCAACTAAATCTCAACCAAGGAGCCTGCTAATTTCAATAAGAGTGTCCTGGTTTTTAAATGTGAAATGCTGTTAATTTCATTGTCATTTTGTGACTTTTTTTTTATTTTTAGACTGGGGTTTATGCTGTGACATACCATTTGTGCAATAGTAAATCAAATAACCTGTAATGCATAGATAGAGATAGATAGATGATAGATAGATAGATAGATAGATAGATAGATAGATAGATAGATAGATAGATATAGATAGATAGATAGATAGATAGATAGATAGATAGATAGATAGATAAGTGATTAGAGTTTATTTATCAGTATTTTCATTTGCATATCAAGTGTCTCCTGAGGCTCACATATTGAAGGTTTGGACAACAGTCTACAGTCCTACTTGGAGACAGTGGAGTCTATAGGACGAACACTCTAAGTGATTCTAGAAGACTGTCCCTCCATCCTCTTCCTCTCCCTTCCATCTCTGAGGCACAAAGCTGTGCTCTGTGCACATGGCTGTGTCATGGTCCCAGCCCACAGTCAAGTAGACAGTCAACCATGGACTGGAAAGACCAAAACCTCGAGCCAAAATAACCATGGCTCCTTTTCCACAGGTTTATTATCTTTTGTCACAGAAAAAGAGCCAACTAAATTGGGGGGGGTGGGGAAGAAGTAAGCAAATTAAACAGTTTGATGGTGACAGCACCAGCTGCTGATTGCTTATGATGTTATAAGTGATGGTTCCTTGTACATGTTTTAGCCGAAGGTATTTCGATACTCATGACTTGCTAAGGTAGTAATGTAGCTTGTGTGTGAGTTCATGTGCTTCAACATGTATGTGGCTGATATTTTACTATCGCCCCCTTCTGCCTCTCCCCATGTCTACACGCCTTTATGTGTATAGATACAGAATTACAATTTTACAGTGAAAACATTCCCACCTGCCTTCTCCCATCTGGCCAACTTCAATTAGTTTATAGTATATCCTGACAAATTTTCCACTGTGAAGAGAGGAACATGAATGAGTGTGCCTACTTTCTTGCTCTTGTCTCTGAAGGTGTCCTGCTGTAGTTCTGTTTTCCCTGGCATTTTTATTTGACAGAGGTCTTTCCTATAAGGTAAGTTTATATAGTGGCATGTTACTAATCTTCCACAGCATTACAATAAATGGCTTTGTCAGGATTTACCTGGCTCCTAATTTGTACAGATTTAGGTTTTTGGCCATCCTGTTTTTGCTCAAGTTTATAACGCTGCAGTAGAAGCCTACATATGTGTTTCTCTGCACACCTGTAAACGTATGTTCAGGGTAGCTGTGAAATGGCACGTCTGGTGGAAGGAGATACAGACCCTTGTGTTGTTAAGACTGCGGCAGATGAAAGCTCTCCTCAGCTTCTTCACTCCACGGGCTCAAGACTGGTGAGTGTTTACTCCCTCATAGCATGTCAGTAGCTTGTGCTGTGGGTTTGGGGGATTATGGCAAGCTGACAAAATGAGATCTAACCAGAGAATTTGCTCCATCACGAAGACACTCAAGCTCATCTTATTGATGGAAAGATCACATGTATTTCTTTTACAGTAAAATACGTTTCTATCTGTGATCCTTTTTTATCCCTGAAATAACTGCCCATCTTTCCATCTTAGTAAAGTTGGAAAATGAGTCGTTTACTTATACGTGGTGCGTATGCATTATACGAGTGTGTGTGTATTTTGTTGTCATTTCTCTTTCTGTTTTGCTTATGATATTTTTGTTTTGAGGCAGGGCTTCCCTGTGTATCCCAGTTGTCCTGGAACTTGCTCTGTGGTTCTAAGAATACAATGACCGAGCCTTTGCTTCATGGTGTTTAGATTTGAGAAAAAGCTAAAAAAGCTTCTTTATTCTGAGATGACAAGAACCTTCCCATTTCGTACCTGTCCCTGTGGCTCATTCCTTACATTTGACTCTTCAGTATCTAATTAGGGCTGGGCAAGAATGTGAAGTAAAGACATTTTGTCCAGGACACCACTCACGTGTCCCTATTTAACAGCCCTGTCCTTCTATCAGCTTCAAGGCTCTGTGCATCCCAGCCCATCTCTGGCTTTCTCTTTGTTTGTGTAGTCTGTCTGTCCATTACTGTGCCAGTATCACACTGTTTTCATCACTGCAGCCTGATGGATTTCTGTGCTCTCTAGGCTATCTAATACTTTGCACACAATGAGAGAGTTCTGTTTGTGTACGATTTTTAGGATCAAGATAGCCAAAAGCTCAACTTCCAAATGCACCTTTTCCTATCTGCATGATCCCAGGCGGATGACTCATTTAACCTCTATGGATCTCAGTTTCCTGTGTGTCTTCCAGAAAGTCATATCTTCTTTATAGGACATTTTGAGGATGACCATCCTGTGGGTTAAAAGCCCTAACCCAGCGTATGACATATGGCAGATTTTCCATTAATGGGAACCATCAGTTATTTTGCCAGATTTCAAACTGCTAATTTTGTAGCCAGGGACTTTAAAATTAAATTAGTTGGCCTGTTTGTGTTTATTGACTGAGGAAACATGTCTCAAAAGAACTAATCCCTTATGAAAGAATCGTTAAGGAAGAGTAAACACTCTTACAACTGAGTCAATCTGCCATTTAAGAAGCATCTACCGAGAGCTTATTATGTGCCTGCCACTGCGGTTAGCTAAAGACAAAGAAGCCAGAGTGTCCAGGCTCTGTCAGGGGCTCACTCTGCTGAATGACTAGCAGTAAAATGGGGAGATAGGCTTCCTGGGCACTCCCATCTCCTTGTAACATGCCCTTGCCTGTGATGTCCAAATGCACGCTCACTCCTGTTCTTCCTCCCTAAGCCGAGCCCTTTTTTATACTCTTTTTATTTTTTATTTTAATCTTATTTTTGCATTAATTACAGTTTATTCACTTTGTATCCCAGCTGTAGACCCCTCCCTCGTTCCCTTCCAATCCCACCCTGCCTCCTTCATCTCCCATGCCCTCTCCAAGTCCACTGATAGGGGAGGTCCTCCTCCTCTTCCATCTAACCCTAGACTATCAGGTCTCCTCAAGACTGGCCGCATTGTCTTCCTCTGTGGCCTGGTAAGGCTGGTCCTCCCTAAGGGGGAGGTGATCAAAGAGCCAGCCCCTGAGTTCATGTCAGAGACAGTCCCTGTTCCCCTTACTAGGGAACCACTTGGAGACTGAGCTGCCATGGGCTACATCATGTACTCTCTTACATGCCACTGTAAATATATCTTCACTGCAGTTCCAGCCTCGTGCTTCCCACACTCTATCAGTTCCACACCAGATAGACCATTCCCAGCCACCAAAACAAGTGCCAGCAAGGCTATCTCTACCTTCATCAAGTCTCTATGCACAAGAAATCCAAAGCGCAACTGCAGAGATGTCCAACAACACCCTGGCCCCTCTGTCTTCAAGTCAGTGAGTTCATTAGTTTGTGCTCTAAACTTCATCTGCAGCTCAAAATGCCTGACTCACAACGTAGCTTCCTGCCCCGGAACCTCCCTGGGCAGCTCAAGGTGACCCCAAGGAGACCCCCTGCTAGGTGGTGATGTGACCTAGATCAGAAGGCACAAGCTACTCTTCTGGCAGTGCAACGTGATATGACTCAGCACATGGAGCTTCAAGGATGGGAATCGTTTGGGAGAGTCTGCCAGGGAACCATGGCAGCCTCGAGAAGCTGAGTGAACCCTCCCTGACAGCCAAGGAGAAGGTTATCCCTCTAGCCACAAGCCCGCCAACAACCACAAGCACCCAGGGATGGCACTAAGCTCCAAAGAGATCAACCAGGCCCTCCCTGATGTCATCCTGGACGGAGCAGTGAACTCACTCAGTCCACACCCTCACTTTTCAGAAACTATGCCATGAGGAGGAAAGGGGGTTTTGAGCTGCTAGGTTTGACTGAAAGCATATTAAGTCCTACTTATCCCTTAGGTGTCAAGAAGGAAGCATTCTCCAGGCTTCCTTCTTCCTTCTCTCTAGCTAGGATGAGCAGAGGCACCTCATACAAATTTCCAGGGTTGATGCTATTGCATTGCAATCATTTCTTCTTGTTGTTGTTGTTGTTTTTCCTCTTCCCAAGTCAGAGAGGACTTCTGAGCCTTACAGAAGGGAGAAAGTGTCTGAACCATTTTTCATTCCCTGGCATCTGCTCAGATTTCATAACCTGCTGCCTCATCCAGCTCAACAAGTGTTTGCTAAAGAAAGGCCTAAATCAAGGCTCAAGAGCAGTTCTCTTCTGCCTGGCATTCTAAGTCACAATTAATAGATCAGCAACCTAATAAAAAGGTACCACAGGCCAGGCCCTCTCCCACTTTAACATATGTGCAAGTCACCTAGGGATCTCCCCAGCGTGCACGTCTCGGTTTGGGAGGGGTGGGCTCTGAGAATCTAGATTTCTGTGAGGCTCTGCGCAGTTTCACAGTTACTGCCAACAGCATGTGGATGACATCAGAGCCGTGGGAATTTCACCTTTCACCAGGGCAAGGAGTGGGGAGCCAGTCACACTGACCTCAATTATTCTCTTTCTGGGATGAACACACAAATCAGGCCTAATTTTCTACAGTAGCTCATGGTACCAGTTTTAGCCCTCTCCATTCAGTCAATATACAGGAAATTTACATAATTCAAAGCAACGTAACCCTCTTCTACAGCAAAACTGCAACAGTAACAAGACAGGATTCGAGAGCTGATTATGCTCATATGACAGCTGCCGGAGCTCTTTGACAATCACTGTGTCATTCAAAAGTCAACTGAAATCTATAATATGCTATCTGTCACTCAGCGAATGGGTTAGGATACGTGACTCGTACATTTATTTGCTATTGAAATTCTGCCTGGAGAAAAAGGACTCCCCCATGAAAATTATATTACCTCTTACTCTGGACGTGAATTACTCAACCTTCATGTGTCTGTATGTTCTTTAGATAAACCAAGGTTTTAGATATGTTCTCACACACATGCACACACACGCACACGTGCATGATTTTTCTATTGTCAGAAGCAATTTACATTTTTTTAGGATGTACTCATTCCATTGGTTTATTGTGAAAAAAAAATTTATGCCTTATGACAGAACCAAAATAGTGATGAATTAAGGGCTAAGTAACCTGAGGTCAAATCTCTACATCGCAACAAATAGTTATTTAAGCTTAAACAAATGATTTATATTGTCCAGACATAGATCTTTCTCTTTTCCTAAAATAAAGGGATTGAACTAAATGTTCTCGACAGCTCCTGGAACTTTAATGCTCTTCATTTCTGTCTTGGTTAATTATTTTACAGAAAAAATAATAAATCTGCATGGCTACTGATGAATCCAGAACACATTTTAAAAGGGAAATATATGCTAAGTCTTCTCCTCACATTTGTGATGTTCAGAGAAGTCACTATGAGCTGAAGAAAAACAACCAACTATTATTATCTCCAAGGTTGCAAACTTTGTTTCTAAAACCTCAAAATAATGCTGAGTCATTAGGGAAAAAAACAAAAACAATGTCCTAAAAGGAAAGTGCTGATAGCTGGATAAATAAAAAATAAAATATGCTATGGTCCATTTCCACTGACAATTTAAAATCCACCATTTGAAAAGTGAGGATTTTGTGATAGTGAAATAACCAGTATTGCTGGACATGCTGTTCCCTGCTCATGGCCTTGGACACACCATGTGCTTTGAGGATGAGCAACAATGATAATATTTAACTAGTCAGGTCTCTCTAGAGGTTCCAGTCAAAGGCTCTGAGCTGCCTGCATGCCTATAGAGCCCTTATTGAACCCTCACTGCTGGACAATGGCCTCTAGAATGCTGCAGAATTTTTCAGAGCCTTGGAGTCCCTGCTCCAGCAGCTGACGCCAGCCTAAGGGTGACACATACTGCCTCTGCAAAATGCAGATTTCTGACTAATGATTCAGCAACAGATTGCTACTTTGAATTCCATTTGCTGCTTCAAACACACTTTTTAAATTCTATGTGCTCTGATCCCCTGTGGAATATGAACCGAAGATAACTGAAATTAACCATTGAGAGAAGTAATGCAAGAATACATGGGAACCTTCTCCACTGTTCTCTTGAACCTATATGTAATCAAAGAGAAGAAAAGCACTGCCATTTTGTTCAAATACTTGGTAGTATGGCTACAGTCTCCAAAGGAAATCTCTATAGTACTTTGAAAGGCTTATACAAGAATCATAGGCGATATCTCCAGAGGTTTATGAAGGCCTTCTTTCTGAAGTTCATTTGTAAATTAATTCCACTGATTATTGGGAAATGGCATCAGTCACATGTGAGGTCATGGAATGGGAGAGTTAAGAACTACTGGGAAAACCCAGGAAAATTGAAATAAGTCTGCAGCCGGCTGAGTTTTCTCAACACCTGTTTACAGGTGTTTCTAATGAGATTTCACTTCAGTTTACCCAAACTGAGGTCAGCCATGGCTCTCTGTCATCCTCACACACTAAGGCCAGTGGCCACTCTATCAAATACAACCTCTTCAGCTCAGCCAGGAAGACTAAACCTAACCTAGACTAGCCCGGACTTTCCCTAGATATCTACCAATCTCATTACTCACTAAACTTAGAGTTATTAAAGTAGACAGTCCCTTAAAGATATTCTAAGACTCTTGTTCTACAAAGGAACTATCCCAGCCTGGCAAGGGGAATCCTGCTTGATCACACAGGTGATACATGGCAGAAACAAAGACTGAAATAGAAATCTTCTTATCTATAATCACATACTTATCAGCCTGGAACCCTGCCAATAACAACATCTGCTGCACGCAGACACGTGAGGAAACTGCTTGTAGCACCCTCTTCTTATTCATCTTTGTCACTGCCAACTTCACACTATAGCTCATGAAATCCTTGCTCTGACCCTTCAACTTTCTCCTTGCTCAAGGTGGAGAGAACTCCCCATGCTAATATGTAAGCTGTATTCTCTCAGAATGCAGTTAGCAGAACTTACAAAAACCAATCAATCAAACAAACAAGAAAACAAAAAAATCACTGTCTTAACACAGTAAGAAAACACTATATAAAAACATCCTAATTGCTCTTTATTCTTCAGTCAAGCTCCAGGCCCAGGGACTCAACCCAGAAGACCAGCCATCAGTGAGAGGCCCAAGTGTATGTGCTAAATAACTTTTTGGTGACCTTACTCTAACTTAGCTCCCTTCTATTCAACACCCTATAAAAGATTAAGAAACCCCATATTTATGTGTCCCAAAGTTTAAGACCCAGTATTTACAGAAGTTTGCTACTTTTAGGAGGTACCAAGAAAACAGAATGGCAACTAACATTTACTCTGGATTACATATGTATAGAATTGGAAACCATATATCTTATTCTTAGGACTAAAGAAAAGTATCACTTTGTAAAAATTGTAAAGCCCATTTTTGAAGGATGATTAAAATTTTATATCCTGCATATTGTTTTGAAGTCATTGAGCCAAAAATACCCATTAAACATCAAGCATTTATAAAATTCATTTTGAGAAACAAAATTAATTTTTCCAAGTCACCATGTGCCTGTATTCTATAGATAGTCAGTTCTCAAGGTGCTGGGAGGAAAAAGCTTAACAAAGTGGACTCAATGTCACTGATCCTTATGCCAGATATTGCCAAGAAGCAGGGTGTGTCAAGGAGTCTCCATGGAACAAAAAAAAAAAAAAAAAAAAAAAAAAACCTCCTCTCTTTGCTTCTTTGGAGCACTGGGACTGGAACAGAAACACAAGGTCACTTACAAAAGAGAAGCACAGAAGCAAAGATGGACGGCATGCAATGAAACCCATGAGAGAGATACACCATGTCAGAGAACATTGAAGGAAGGATAAACCAAGATGACCTTTCTGGAAGATGGTGTAGAATGGCTGATAAATCCTTAATACTAAAATTCTTCCAATATGACTTTACCTATGGATCAGCTGTAAAAGTATCCAAATATCTATAAGATATGTAAACAAGACTGCTGATTTAACATGTATAATCACAAAAATAAAAGCAAAGTCAATGTTTACAGTAGAACACTATGTAAATAAATCCCGCGAACTTCTGGATAAGACAGCAAGACTCAGAATTTAATAAAGGCAGGAAGAACTGAAATTCAGGAAGGATATAGAAAATCCTAAAAAAGCATAGGAAAAAAAAAAGAAAAGACTCATGACTCAGAGACCCTAGACACAGCTTTAGCCTTGCTGGTCCCTGGCAAGGGATATGGTAGAAAGAGCTTCCAAAGAATAAGTCAGGCCAGAAATGTGCCATCCTGTCCTCAGCAGCACGCCAGTTACACACTCTGTTGCATTTAGTGAAACAGTGGCTCTTACAGCAGCACACAGATTGTGGTAAAGAAAACTTTCATCTTATCCTTCTATGACTCAAGGCAACAGTACCCAGTATTCTGAGACAGGATCTAGAGTCACCCTGGAAACCTGACCTATCACCAGGGCCTGAATCAGAAGAAAAGCACAGGTCAGGGAGCCTCCATTTGTCCTATTCTTCAATTTGTAGATGAAGATAGGCCCAAAGAGGTAGTTATCAAGATCAGGGAAATGGGGGATTGCTCACAAGCCCAAGGGTGCAGATCCAGGAGGCCCCGCTCAGATTGGAACAATATAATAGTCCTGCCTCTTTGGGCTTGAACAGATCTCATTGACCAAGAACGACCCTGGAGTTCAATCGCTCCGAACCAGTTTCTGAAGAAAACTATCTCTTGTAGAGCCTAAGAACTCTGACATCACAAGTGTGTGCGTGATACCCACAGCTGCTTCCCACAGCAGGGGGATTAACATTCAAAAGTTGGTGAAAGCCTGAAGACAGGCCCTCCACCTGTGCCAACTCCAGTGTAGTCAGCAGAGGCTCACGGTGTATACACAAGGAAGAAATACTTCTAACGTGAAGATGGCTCTGAAGACCTGAACCATCTATCCAATTCAGACTGAACCACAGCATAAACTACCAGAAAGGCAGGAGCCCTCACCTTCAAATCACCTCCACACACACTCCAACTGTCAAAGGACCAGGAGCTGCTGCACGCATCTCATCTTCTTGTTTAGCCCCTGTGATCTTTTTATCTTCTTTCGTTACATTTTTAGCTTTTACTTGTATTTATAAAATGTTCATGCTTTTATTTCTTATTCCCTTGTATATGTTTATTAAACATTTTATGACTCGTTTAGCATTTCTAGTAGTATTTTTAGTGACTTTTTGTCCCTGTGCTTCTTCCCTGACCTTTCTATTTTCAGCTGCATTTTGACTATACTTTAGTTGATTTTTTTAAAAAGTTCTCATGTTTCCTTGTTATTTTATTGTTGTTCTCTTTTGTCCTGGGTTAGTTTTTCTATTGCTGTGATAAATGCTATGACCAAAAGTAACTTGTGTGGGGCATAGGAGGGATGTGTGTTTCATTTTACACTTCAGGAAGTCAGGGCAGGGATTGAAGCAGAGGCCATGGAGGAAGGTTCTATGTGGCTGGCTCAGGTTGCTTTCTGAGAGAGCCCAAAATCATGTGCCCAGGTGTTACACCACCCATGGCGAAATGGGTCCTTTAACATCAATTATCTATTTTAAAAAATGGCCCACAGCCTTGTTTTCAAGCTAGTCTGATGGGGGAATTTCTTCAACTGAAGCTCCCTTTTCTTAGATGACTCTAGCTTATGTAAAGTTGACAAAAACCTTACCAACACACTCCTTTTTCAATTGTCAAGTTTTGAAATTTTACATTATTGGGAAATTTGGGTGATTCCTTTTTTGTGTTTTTCTAAAGAAACTCTCTTTGCTGATGTTGCTAACACAGTAATTTGCTTTGTCTTTGCTGATCTGTACTTCAGATTGAGCCATCAAGGAGTCACCTGCTTAGTAAGACAATCACCTCTATTAAGCTAGAAAACCTAAAAGAAATGGATACATTTCAAGAATCAGCCCAACCACAAAAATTAAACTGAGAACTCAATGACCTAAACAGCCCCATAACAAATGAGGAGATTGAAATAGTAATTTAAAAAAAAAAAAGAACTTCCAGCTAAATAAGTCTAGAACCAGATGGATTCAGAGCAGAATATTACTAGATAGTCAAAGATCGACAGCCAGTCCTACATAAACTATTACAAAAATTAGAGAAAAGAAAGAGAAAAAAAAGAAAAGAAGCAGAAGGAACACTCCAAAATTCCGTCTACAAAGGCAGTGTCACTTTGATAACAAAGCCAAGTAAAGATGCAATGGAAAGGAAAATCATAGACCAAGATCCCTGAGTAACATAGACTCAAAACTGATCAATAAAATAGTAGCAAACAGAATGCAAACATAAGCCATAAAGATTATACACTATGACCAAGTTGGCTTTATTTCTGAAATGCAGGATAAAACATACACAGGTCAATAAATCTAAAAAAAAAAAAAAAAAAAAAAAAAAAAAAACCAAAAAAAAAAAATTTAAAAAAAAAAAAAAAAAAACAAAAAATTTTTTTTTTTTTTTAACCTGATCATTTCAATAGATGCAGAGAACACCTTAAAAATCCAACACACCTTTATGATAGGAGGTCCTAGAGAAGGTAGTACTAGAGGGAACATACTCAACACAATAAAAACAATATATGAGGAACCCATAGTCAAGATCATCTTTAAATAGAGAAAAGCTTAAAGTAATACAACCAAAGTCAGTTATGAGACAGGCATTTCCACTCTCCACACTCCTTATCAACACTGTGATAGAAATACCAGCTGGGACAATAGGGCAAAAGAAGAAAATTAAAGGGATACAAATAGGAAAATAAGTCAAGCTATCCCAATTTTCAGCTGACATGATACTATACATAAAAGATCCCCCAAATTCTGCCAGAACACTTACAAGATTGGTAAGCAAATTCAGCAACAGGGCAGAATGCAGAATAAACTTTCACAGATCAATAGCTTTTCTATAAGCCATCAGCAAACATACAGAGAAGAAGACCATGGACATATATCCATTCCAACAGCCTCAAAGAAAATAAAATATCTAGTAATAAAGCTATCAAAAGAAGTGAAGATTTCTACAATGAAAACTTTGGACCTTGAAAGAAAGAGATAAAGACAGTGGAAAGTAGAAAGGTGTCCCATGCTCATAGGTTGGTAGAATTAATATTGTGAAAATGACTATCTTAATATATATATATATACAATCAAAATCCCCATCTCATTCTTCACAGATGTAGAAAAAAAGTCCTAAAATGTATACCAAATCAAAACACCCTGGATAGCCAAAACAATACTAGGCAAAAAGAACAATGCTAGAGAATTTCACTTCCATATCTTAAGATATATTACAGAGCCATAGTAACAAAAACAGTATTAGACTGGCACAAAAACAGATATGTAAACCAAAGGAACAAAACTGAAGACCCAAACATGAGCACACGTAACTTCAACCACCTAAAATTTGACAAAAATGCCAAAAACACAAGTTGGAGAAAAATAAGCATGTTCAACAAATAGTGCTGGGAAAACTGGATGTCCACATGCAGAAAAATGAATTTAGTCCTGTATCTATGACTCTGTATAAAAACTAACTCCAAATGGATCAAAGACCTAAACCTGAAACTGCTAGGAGGGAACATAGGCAGGACCCTAAAAGCATAGTTGTATGAAAAGGCTTTCTGGGTAAGACTCTATTCGCCTAAGAACTACAGCCAACCATTGACAAGTGAACCTCATAAAACTAAAGAGCTTCTGCACTGCTAAAGAAACAATCATCTGCATAAAGAGAAAGACTGCAAAACAGAGAATCTTGCCAGCTAGACATCAGACTGATTAATATCCAGAACATATAAACAACTTAAAAAACAAAGAATCACTAAAATAAATGACCCATTGTAGAAATGAGCCTCAGACCTGAACAGAGAGTTCTCAAAAGAATAAAATAGCTAAGAAATATCTCAAAAAATGTGCATCATCCTAGCAATTATGAAAATGCAAGTCAAAACTTTGAGGTTTTATTTTACCACAGTCAGAACAGCAAAGATCAACAAATCAATCCATGACAAATGCTGGAGGGCATGCAGGGAAAAGAGAACCCTCATTCATTGTGGGTGGGATTGCAGGTTGGGGCAGACATTACGGAAATCAGCAAGGGAAGATTCTCCTACGGCTAAAAATAAGTCTACCAACTGACTCAGCTATAGGCACAAAATATGACATCCTACTCCACAGAAATTGTTCAACCATGTTGAATGTTGCTCTACTCACAATAACTTAGAAATGGAAGCAACCTAAATATCCTTCAGCCCCAAGAAACAGATAGTGAAAATATGATACATATCTGCTACAGAATACTATTCCTCTGAAAAGAAAAAGGAAGTCATAAACTTTGTAGGTAAATGAATAGAAGGCAAAAGATCACATTGAATGAGGTATCCAGACCTAGACTGTCGTATATCCCATGTTCTGTCTCATCTGTGGCTCCTACCTTTAAATCTTCAGATGGGAACACATAGCCGGGAATAATTGCAGAAACCAGGAAAGCAAACCAGGACCATTTCAGGGTATTGAGTTTTGGAAGCAACAAAAAAGCAAATATCAGTGTACAGATGATCTAATCATAGAAGTGGGAAAGAGGACCTTTTAGGGAATGTGAGACAGACAAATACAGAATGAAAATGGAGGAGGGTAAAGGGGAATACGAGAGTACCCTGATGAGTACTGATGGGGAAGTGGTAAAAAAAGGGTATTGTTCCAAGAGTGAAGGGAAGTCAATACAAAAGGAGGGAGGTGGGGAAAATAACAGTACGAATGTCTGGAAATGGTATAAGGAATCATACTATTAATTATTTACCTTAAAATAATCCTATCATGTATATAATAACAGTTTATAAATACCCATATACAATTTTAATAAATCTTTCTCAACTGGACTGACAATATTACCTCCAAGGGCCAAAGACAAACTACGAAAAAAAATAAAAATAGAACTGAGAAGGCCTGTTCCAAGAGACTCCCTGATACATGGCTTATTGTTATTTCCCTTGGTTACTCTCCAGAGTAAAAAGGGAAGTACCTGTCGCTGAAGGTACCGTGCACTTCAGAAACAGGGTACAAAGATGCCTGGGCTAGAGAACTGCCCTGAATGCCTCCTCCCTGAGGACATGCTTTCACAGTACAAAGATGCCTTGTACCAAAATCTTCCAAATAAGGTGGGCAACCAGCAGTCCTCCCCAGCCCTTTCACTTATGGACCACATCAAGCACTAGCATGGCAAGGTAACTCTAAAGGTGCAATAGTGGCACACATAACTTTGCAGAAATAAATTACCCTTGCACTTAAGATCAGCTCAAAAAGAAGGGAACTGTCTGGGTCTCAAAACCTTGCTAACTACTTAGTGTTAGGAAAGTCATGGATATTTGAGGAGAACCTACAACCACTAATTTATTAATCCAGCATAATCTCTAAGGACAGTCCACAGACATTTGTCATTACAGACACAGATAAGTATAGTCATCCACCCTCATCAAGAAAACTTCTTTTTGCAACAGAAAGAGAGCATTACAGAAAACCTCAGCCAATCAAAAGAGCCCAGTCCTATAGCATATATCTATGAAACACTCCTATGCGTAAGGCTCAAGTAAAATTGCAGAAGAGAGTGTGGAGAGACAGTAAGAGTCATAAGATCAGGAAGTTTGCTGTGAGAGTAAGTCTCCCAGGAATGTCAGAAACTACACCCATAAGATCTCACCAACATGATGGTCCAAACATGAGTTGAAGAACGACACTAATAGACCTACCTAAGTACATGGGGAAAGGCCCACAAACCTCAGCCCCACACAAAGAACTACAGGTAACTAAGGAATGCTCAGAGTGGGAAAAATAATCTTCTACAGGGAGGAGCACACCAACTGGTTACCCAATACCAAATGGCCAGTTCCAAAATCTTGCATACAAGTAGCATCATACAGACTAAACAGATTGAATTTAAATATATGTATGCACACACACACACACACACACACACACACAAATAAGGCCACCTTAACTGGAAGCTCTTGGTACAAATCATCTTTGTACCATAAACCTTAGACCTTAGGGAAGAGGCATTCAGGTAAGGTACACATATATGTATGTATGTGTGTATACATATATATGTACATGTATGTATGTACATATTCAATAACAATAAAAAAAGACAAGAAATTTGAAAGTGAACAAGAAGTGGTATGTGAGAGGATTTTCAGGGGGTGGAGGGGGTAATGGGAAAAGAAGAAATGTAATTATATTATAATCTCAAAAAAAGTAAAAATAAAAATAAAATAATGCTCTCTACAAAATAGAAGAGATATGCAAAAAAGGTGCAGATTGCAACACAAAATATGAAAAGTCAAAGCAACATATGTCCTGCAGAATATGGTTCCTTACCTAATTAACTGAAAGACACTGCAATAGTTAAATATCAGTTTTCAAAATTTCAAAAATATCAGCAAGCAGATTGAGATATTGAAAAGAAAAGCAGAAACACTGAAAATGAAATCTTAATGAATCTGATTAAAGAATCATAGTGTGAGGCATCATCATCTCCAGCCTGAACCCAGGAGAAGAAAAAGCATCAAGAACAGAGGGTGAGGTTGAAGAAACACTATACATAAGCATCAGTGAGGAAAAACATGTGGGCATGAATCAGTGTCCAAGAACTGTGCCAGCCAATCAAAAGACCAAATCTAAGAATCCTTGGGATAGAAGAAGAGGCAGAAATATATATGAAGCTCCAAGTTCACTCAAACAGACATTGAAGCACAACAGGCATTTAGAAACTCAAATAGATATGACCAAAGAAGAACATCTCTACAATATTATAAAAATGTTGAAAATACAGAGCAAAGAAAAAAATATTAAAAGGTGTAAGGAAAACACATCAACACACAGAAGCAAACAACAAAATAACATCTTGTCTCTCATCAGAAACCCATGACAACAGGTAATAATATGTGCCAATTATTGGAAAGAAAAACTCCTAAGCTAGATTGTTACAGCCAGGAAAACTCTTTTTTTAATTATAAAGCTGTTAGTATGCTTGCCATCACCTGTGAATGGCTTCAGACTAAATGCTCTGTGCCCACCTAACAGCCCCTCCGCCCAAGTTTCAGACTCCAGACTTGTGTGAGCAACTCAACCCAACACTTGGCATCCTGCCTAAGGACATTGTGTCCCTAAACAGTTCATAGGTCCCTTCTTTCCTGGCAGGAATCTGAGACTGCTGCTACCTGAGAACAAGGGGGAAATGGAGGGAGGAGGTAGTAGATGAGTTCAGAGGAGGGGATGAAAATATCTAGTAATAATAGAAAAGATTTATGCCAGTAGACATATGCAGTATCAATTAAAACTGAATTAAACATTATTGCCATAGACGTAGCAAGAAATCACTATTAAATTCTAATTCTGACAAAATAAGTGTTCATGCCAATGCTCCTCTAGCTGTTCCATAAATAAAAATGGAAAAAACACTGCCAAACTCATGCTGATAAGCTATCACCTGCAGGGCAGCAATAGATACCAATACAATAAAACCAAAACCACGGAACAATTCCTTAGCAATATAGATACAAAATTTGCTAATGCTATTCTTATAAACAAAGTTCAAAAACCAATTAAAATCCACGTAGCACACATACCACGACTGAGTGTATTTCATTCTAGGAATGGGTTAGCATATAGAAATAAGTAAGTATTATTCACCACACAGACAGGCTTAAGGATAGAAATCGCATGCTTATCCCAAGCAATGCAGAAAAAGCATTTGATAAAGTTCAACATCCCTTCAGGAGAAAGCGCTGAAGAATCTATCTGGAATGGGGTTGTAGCTCAGTGGTAGTTTGCTTTACTAGAGGGTATGAGGCCTTAGATACAATCTACAGTACAGCCTGAGAACAGAAGAAAGATTAGGAATTGAAAACAGGCTAGAAGGGGTGGCTCACAGCCTTAATCCCAACACTCAGGCACATGGGTCTCTGAGGTCTAGGACAGCCTGCTCTACAGAGTGAGTTCCAGAGAATCAGGGCTGCCCAGAGAAACCCTGGCCCAAAAAGCAAGCAAACAAACAAACAAAGGAAACAGACGTCAGCCTAATAAAGGCCATATATGGAAAATACAGAGCCACTGAGATCATTCCTCTGAAATCTGAAGGGCTTGTTTGTCCAGTTTTATTCAATATAATGCTCAAAATCTTAGAGGAGTAAGAAAAAAGATCAAAGACGAGGAAAGAAAAAAAATCAAATTATCTTTCTTTGCAGATTTCATGGTACTATACTTAAAGAACTATAAAGACCCCACCAAGAAACTCAGAAATGAAACCTCTTTGAGCAAAGGATGAGGGTACAAAATCAATGTACAAAAGTCAGTAGTTTTTCAATATACCAGTGACAGACTTGCCAAGAAAGGAATACAGGAGGGGGAATTTCTTTCACAAGGGCTTCAAAGAGCCTAACAAAGAAAACAAAAGACCTCTGCCATAAAAAATGTTAAGATACTGAAGAAGGAAACAGAAGGCCCTAGATAATGAAAAGATCTCTTTTGAGCTTGGATTAGCAGAATTAATGTTGAGAAAATTATTATATTATGCAATCCCCATTAAAATGTCCTAAACTTGATGTAGAAGCATGAAAGACTGAATGACTAAGACAAAAAGAACAATGGTGGAGATTTCGCAGTACCTGATTTCAAATTATATCACAGACACAGTAGCAAAATCAGCATGGTATCTGGTACAAAATCAGATGTGTAGACCAATGAAATAAGGCAAAGGACTTAGCAAAAAGCCACACACCTACCACCACCTAATTCTTGACAAATATGAAAAAAAAAATACATCTTTTTAAATAATGGTGCTTGAAAGTTTGGGTTTCCATGAAGAACAATAGTCCCAGATACTTCATTAAAATCCTATACAACAATCAGTTCAAAATATATCAGAGGTCCTAAACATAAGCCTGACACTTTGCTAGAGAGAAAACAAAGCAGGCTCTCGGAAAGACCAACACCATGTTTCTCTCAACTACGTGACCTAAATTTAAAACTATTTGTGTGTGTGTGTGTGTGTGTGTGTGTGTGTGTGTGTGTGTGTGTGT
>NW_026591450.1:2012998-2033075 GCF_907164565.1 Psammomys obesus | reverse complement strand
TGTGTGTGTGTGTGTGTGTGTGTGTGTGTGTGTGTGTGTGTGTGTGTGGTAAAACTAGAAATGGGGTCATGAGAAGGGAGAAAGGGATCCTAAGGGAGGGAGAAAGTGGGAGTAATAGAATACACATGGCCTGAGGACAGAGTGGAGGAGACAAACAGACAGAGTGTACCCTGGGCCCCCAAAGCAGGTGGTGGTAGCGGAGGATTGATTAGAACAAAGTGTAGCTGACACAAATGTATGAAAATCCCATAGCAAAGCCTTCTATACCTGTGGGACTCTGCTGGAAAAGGTTGAAGTTGGTTATCTCCGGATAGCCAACCATTTGTGCTTGGTCTATGATGAGAGACTCCTTTTCCTCAGTGGGGTTCTGTAGTCTCCCCTGATCTGGGTGATTCCAGGTCTTGTAAGGAGGCCACATAACCCTCCTGGCAGTTTACTCCTGGCAGTTTGCAGGCCAGACCCTTCGCTTGCTAAGGAAACTGCTTTAGCAAGCATCTGTGAATTCCTAGAAATGCCCCACCCTGCTAAGGACCTTAATCCTGCAGTGACCTTCAACTGTCCTTAGAGATTCTTCCCTTCCCCATAGGATAATTAAGTACTAAATTTTCCTTTTTGTGATAGGACCATTTAAGTAGCCCCAATCCCTTGACCCCAACGAACCAAACACATTCACCCTCAAAATTCCTCCCTCTGCCCAGGATTTATATTGCCCTCGATTACACAGAAATAGAGGTATACAGGTTCATGCTTTCTCACTTCAAAACCATCTAAGGTTCATCATTCATTCCCTGCTGGGTCCTCTCTCACCAGGCCTGCTCTTTGGCCGACTGGGCCTTGGCCTCACCAGGCCTCAGCCTCCCCAGGCCTGTGTCTTGGATGCAAGCTGACCAGGCATGGGCCTTGGCCCACACCTCTGCCATGCTCAGCACAGCAGCTTGACCAATAGCTGTAGCAGTTTGGTATCTGCCGTAGGCTTTGCAAGCCTTGAGCTTCCACTGCCATGGGCAGAGTCATGCCAAAAGAGTTAAACTGTAACACTCTGTGGAAAACCTACCTTAGCACACTCAGGCTTTACTCTAAGGTGCTCTAGCTGCCCCTGAGAGAAATGGAACCCTGTTCTCCATCCAGAAATGGAGTTCCAGGACCCCACCGAAATCTGAACTGAGAATGACATGTACTAACTAGGGAGACAATGCAGCCCGTCCTGATGAGACCTGATAGGCTAGGGTCATAGAATGGGAGGAAGACCTCTCTTATCAGTGGACAAGGGGAGGGGCATAGTGGGAAAAGAGAGAGGGGGTGGGATTTAAAGGAGATGAGGGAGGGGGGCAACAGCCAGGATATAAAGTTAATAAATAATAAATAAATAAATAATTTTTAAAAAATTTTTAAAAAAAGAAAACAAATATTCAGTCTTCTTTTTTAATCATGGCATATTCCCCAAATGAATACTATGTACCACTAAAAAAAAATAAACAGACATGAATTTCCAAAGTATGCATAGTAACTGCCAAAAATAACCTGCTGGAGACATAGTAGTGAGGTGCTTGCAAAGCAAGTTTAAGGCCCTGAGCACAAGTAAAACACTAGTCAATTCATGATAAGCACTGTGTGTGATATATTCATAAATGTACATAAAAGATTCGGGGTTTTAACTTTCCTTTTGTTTATGTTTCTTACAGTTCCACAACAAACTACTAGCCATTGTCACATATTTCAGGAAATATTTATTATTCTTTGACACTTAATTCAAGAAATGCTTGATACTAAATATGAGAGGTGTGGCAGAAATTTTCACTTTTTCTCTTAGTACCCGGCTGTAGTTTCCTTTCTTTATCATGTGCTCGTTTTTGAAAATATAAGATTCTACATGCACATGCATAGAGGGTCACCAAAAGAAAAACCCAGCGCTGGCTGTGGTGCATGTCTTTAATCCCAGCACTCAGGAGGCAGAGGCAGGCCAATCTCTGAGTTCAAGGCCAGCCTGGTCTACATAGCAAGTCCCAGGACAAGCAGAGGGCGACACATGGAAACCCTGTCTTGAAAAAAATCACACAGAGAGACAGAGAGAGGAGATGACAAACAGATAGACCCAGTGCCTGATGTGAGATACCCCACTCAAATTTTTGATCAAGAGTATCCCACCCAACCCCCACCCCAAACACAGGTTGTTGTCACTGCTCTTGGTCCACCAGAACTGATGGAAATACCCTATTCCCGATGACACCACACATTTTGGCCACGGAATATCAAGATATTACTTTAGCAATGACCAGAGAACGTGCTGCTGACTAGCTTCATACTACTGGAAGGGACTCTGTAGGTTGCTAGGATGGGAAAGTCATGAGAAGTCTTCCCCTTTAAACATCAATGACTAGTGTCACAAAATGTATCCATAGATACAATAATGTCATGAATTTTAACCAACTGCTCTCTGATTGGATTTCAAGCCTACCCCATAGAAGGAAACATACTTGGTACTGTAAATTTAGCCAATGACCTATTGTTGGGGAGCTCACAGGCCCCAGGGGTGAACCAACTATTTTTTCTCCTAAATGCACACAATATCACATTTCCTTCTAAATTCACATCTCTACCCATAGATTAATTCAGTTCACAGACATCATCAGAGAAGCGTCTCTGTGCAGAAGATGTTTTATGCAGAAACTCACAACTGACCAAAATGTAGACAATAAATGTCTGTGGAGGTTCAGCCGCTAATGCAAAAGAAAAAAAATCATTCACCACAGGGGGCTCCAGGACACTCTATCCCACCTTAACTTTCCTCAAGGCACAGAGCTGTCAAGGGGGAAATGCTCAGGCCAGAGAACTAGAGTGATAAGCATTACACCTTCAAAATGTCCACATTGCGGAGTAATTTTAAGCGAGATTAACACTGAAATCAGTGGATGCAGATAAAAAGCAAATTAGCCCAATGATCTTGGTAGAGCTCTCTCAGAAGACTGGGACCCTGAAAAAACATAGACCAATGACAGACATGGGACTCCGGCTTTCAGTATCACCTCTTCCCTGGGTCTCCAGCCTACCCTACACATTTCCAATTTGGTAGCCACAAAGATTGCATGACTCAAATCATTGAAACAATTCTCTACATAGGTTTCAATATAGACAGACAGTTGGGTAGATGGATAGACAGAGGTTTTCTCTGGAGACCTCTAATAAAACGACTGGAGTTCATAGTCCCCATTTCTTTTCTTGATAATGTCCAGTTTGACAATTTGACCAGTTGTATTGTGCTATACTAAATAAGTAAGGAGCAAAGAAGACAAGTACCTGTGATCTTATTTATGTGTAGAATCTAGAGGGGCCTGTTCTCAAAGAAGTTGGGACTAGAAAAGGGGTTACCTGAGTCTGGGACAAGTGGAATGAAAGAAAAAAAAAAAAGTGGCCAGGATGCCTAGGTTTTAAGTAACAGTCGGATGATGAGGAGCAAGTTCTGAGACAGCATTACATGGGGGGGGGGGGGGGTGACTGGGGAAAAGAAAATAGATGTTCCTAAGATTAGGGAAAAGGAGATTGAAAAGGTTTTATCCCAACAAAACAACCAACAGGACAAGTCAGACTGGTTCAGCTCGTAGACTACCTGCCTTCAATCGTGAAGACCCAAGTTCAGATTCCAAAGAACCTACAGAAAGAGCTGTGCATGGTGCAAAAGCTTCTGTTCCCAGTGACAGTGAGGTGGGAGGTGAGAGGGGTAGATCCCCAGAGCTTGTTGGCCAGCTAGCTGACCCTACCTGGTGGAATTACAGACTAATGAAAGAGCCTGTCTGTGGTAGTTTGAATAAGAATGGTCCTCATAGGCTCAAATGCTTGTTCATTAGGGTGCAGCACTACTTGATAGGAATTAGGAAGCGTGGCCTTGTTGGAGGAAGTGTGTCACTTGGGGTGGGCTCTGGGGTTTCTTTCTCTCTGTCTCTGTCTCTCTGTCCATCTCTCTCTTCCTCTCATTCCTTCCCTCCCTCCCTGACTATGGATCCAGATGTAGAACTCTCAGCTACTCCCTTCACCAAGTCTGCCTGTGAGCCACCATTCTTTCCATCGTAACAATGAACTAAACCTCTAAACTATAAGCAAGCCTCAATTAAATCTTTCCCTTATAAGAATTGCCATGGTCATGGTGTCTCTTCACAACAATAGAACATTAACTAAGACACTGTCTTAAACAAAACATGGGATGTGTCTAAAGTACAACACCTAAAGTTGTTCTCTGTCACACATGCACAAACACTAACGTCAACATTAACACCCGTGTTCTGCATGCGAAACCACAAATGTTTTAGCAGAGAAATATGTTTGACCTGACCTAAACATTAAACCATGTTAAAATAACATGATACAATTTATAACATTTTTACTTCTATGGATCAGTTAAAAAGCAAAGCCTTTTAAAATAGACCAGACTTTAAGACTATTTTCTAGAATAACATGCATAAAATTCAACCATAAGCAAGTAGCTTTGAGTGGCTGGAGACATCCCTCAGATAGTGTTACGGCAGTGGACTGAATTTGAGCAGTACTCAGCAACTGGCAGGATGGATTAAGAGGCTGACATCTTACCAAGCACCCTTCCTGAGTCATGCACTCTTTGGACTCCATGCTGAGCTTCCTCTTCCGGCTGGGCTGTCTCATTGCCACTTCAGCGCTCCTTGGCAGCGTTTCCTGCAAAACAGTGGCACTTCAAACACTGGAGGGAATTGTCCCTTTTCGCAATTTACCAGAGTAAAGAAAACACATGCTGCTGTGGTCTGAATAGCTTGAGTTTGTCCTGCAAGAGTTCGTGTATAGAGAACCTTTAAAAGTCCAGCTAAGCAGGTTTACCTGAGGCACTGGTTTTGAGAAGGATTCCCACCATTCTAGAGAGTGATCATTATGAAAAGGCAATCCTGGCCACACTGGCTTTTGGTCCTGCTCTGAGACCTCTGGTCCCAAAATTATCCCAATCCTTAGAGCTCCACTTAGCCAAGCTGATGTCAGACCATGCCCTTGGACCCCAGAACTGTGAGCTAAACAAGCTTTTAAAAATGAGTCCTGCTTTGGGTATTTTATTACAGAACTGATGCAAATACTTATGATTATATTTGTTATAATGAGTTTCTGACAAAATTATACTATTGGTTTTAAAGCTTTTAATACTACAATGAAATAATGGAGCAGGTGATTTCATCTCCTACCTGGAATTTAGATATATAAATATATAGAATATAAAAACATACATATTTTTGTGTTTGTCCTTATCTATGATAAATGCTTTTGTTTGCTTGCTTGCTTGCTTGCTTGCTTGCTTGCTTGCTTGTTTGCTTGCTTGCTTGCTTAAATGACCAGTGTGGACTCAGTGCTATCTCTCTGCAGCTTCTATATTCAAAGGGGGTGACAGTTCACAACAACCATGACCGAGGGCTACTAGGTACAGCACAGAACTCTAAAATAGAGGAATCAAGACTAGTGTATTACCAATTCAATTATCAGTTCTTCAGCATGTTAGCATAAAGCCAACATTTTTGGAAAAAAAAATTACTTGAAATGAGACTTTGACCTAGCTGGGCAACCATCTGAGAAGCAAACACCAGTACTGTAGACATATACAACAGAATATACAACAATTCTAAAACCCACTCACTGACATTTAACAACTAAGGAACAATGCTTCAGAAATTGCCCATACTGGGACAGATTCAGTTGTCTTTGGCTGACTTTGCATACAGCCAAGCTCATCACTCCCCCATCAAGAACTCTCAGATCTCTTTTTCACAAATCTGTCCTCAGAGTGTTCATAGTGTTCTGTACAATACCAGACAGCAGCAGGCCAGAGGGCAGAGGCAGAAATCCAGCTGTGCTCAGCACACTGTCCTGCTGCCCCCTCCACTAGACCCACGTGGAAGAACATGCCTTCTTTCAAACAATGACAAGTTTGGAGCCAATGGCATCTCCTACTTTGTCTGAGCCAAAGACTGTTTCATCCCTCAGCTCTCAGTTTCCAGGATTGGCTGTCTTTCAATCTAGTGAATATTCTTAAATTACCTTCTTGTATGTAAGCTCTGTTCACCGATAATTTTATATACACTCATTGTAATGACATCACAGTTCTTTCCAACACAACTGGTCCCTCCTTCTCCTGAGCCTCATCCTCTGGATGCCTCCCTCCTCCCTGCACATTACCTTTTTCCACCTACCACTACTTACCCATCTTTCATATGTCAACTAAGGAGACTTCAGGTCTTCAGAAAAGCTCTCTTTGGTTACTTCCTGTCTCAAATGGATCTTGCACACTTTACCTACCCTTCATGGTTACTGTGCCTGCCTCTGACACAGCACTTAACACTTTGGGCTACATTTTTTTTAATTTCTCAGACCTCCTCCTTCCTTGTAAGGCCACAAGCAACCTGATAGCAAGGATGGTGATCTGCCCATCCTTATTTTCCACTACTCAAATTCTACCTCGCTCTCATATAGCAGGCTCTCCATATGTGTTCGTTAGCTTCAACTGAATTCATGTCTCCCTGAATTATACCAGAGCCTCACAGCCCTTTCTCCAATGGATGTCAGTTGTAGATTCAAACATTACTCCTTCTAAAATCCTGTACAACTAAAGTAACATTTTCAAGCTCAGCCCCTGCCTTTTTTTTCCTTAACACACACACACACATACACACCAAAGCAAAACAGAAAAGCAAACAAAAGAACCAATGCCTCACATCCGTTTGCTTTTAGTCAGTATGCTCTTAAGACATGCACTTACCTAGTAAATTCAATATGATTTCATTCATTTGGTAAGATGTAAATATAACTCATCTATGCAAATGAACCGCTTAGACAGAGTGCCTCTAGCAGATTATTACTGCACCAGACATAAGCCTTGGCAAGGCTGCCTTGCCTTTCTGTGAATAACACCCACAGCTTGTCAAACAGACATCACCTGCTACTGCCGTCTCCCCTTATAAACAAGGTGATCTGCTTTGTTAATCCCTGGCAATTATCTCAGTAGCCCTGATTTGTGTAAAACATAGAAGTCTGAAATTTTATTACGTGTCAGGGACAAAATAAAAGCTTCTATAACAGGAGTTTCACAATAAAATTTGACAACAATTGAATTCCATTTAAACTTTGAAATAATAAAGCATAAATATAAAAGGTGTCTAACAATCCATATGTTTTTTTTCAGAGAGTAAATGGATCAGTATAAAATAGCATCAAATATAGAAGATGAACAATATGTAGGTGATGGTGGTTTGATGGATACTCAGGCACACTTACAGATAAACCTACAGAGAAGGTCTATATAGGCACTTAGAAAGCCAGTTCTCAAACTTGTTCTAGTCAACAAAACAGAATATTTCTCTTGACAGAGACCTAACTTGATACTCTTGGCACAATACCTAACTATATATGGATTATTCTGATTGTCTGAGAAATGGCCTACTCCCAAGTTGTCCAAAATAGCACATCAGACACTTGTCTTACTGCATAATTTTAAAGAAATAAAGTTGTTAAAAATCAATAAAGAATGATGGACAATTATAAAACGCATTCTCAAAAGGAAGAAATGACAAACGACGACCAGGCTGAGCTATCCAGTGGATGCGAGATTGTTCTAAATCCAGGCACTGTCTCCAAATGACAAGATGGATTTTTAACTAGAAAACATCCTCAGTTATGTTTTGCATTTTAAAAAGTGAGAAAGTAAATATATAAAAAGTATCTGTATTCTGTAGGAAAGCGTGAAACACTGGAAACACTTTGTTAACATTCCAGTTGATCGTCAGATGCCTCCGCCTCACATTGTGAGTCCCACACTGCCAGACACTTGCCGTCCTGACCCTTTGAGTCGTGAACACAAATCAGGATTTCACTGAGGGGCCATCTTGACATCTCCAGTTCTTCAGATTAACTCTTTATCCATGTTCTGGTGCTGTTAGGACCTCATGTTATTATCTGTACAGTCACGGGTACTTTATGGAATACAGACATGCTTCGTCAAAAATCCCAGAAAGGTGGTTCATGAGGCACACACTTGGGGTAGCACAAGCAGGGGTGACACATGCAGCACCCACCTGATAGGACACATGCAAGGCCTGTCCTCAGCTCCCCACCATAGCGTTAAGTTTAACAAAGAAACCCACGTAGTACTCTGTGAGTAAGAATTGCAGTACATGTCATTTAAAAATCATGAGGTACACGGAGCTGGGTGTTCCCAGGAGAGAAACTATACCCAGCAACATGCACAGAGAAGGGACATGGCATCTGCTTCTAAGATTCTGCATAGAACCTAGAACCCCTGCTCAGACGTAGCCCATGGCAGCTCAGTATCCAAGTGGGTTCTCTAGTAAGGGGAACAGGAACTGTCTCTCTGACATGAACTCAGTGGTTAGCTCTTTGACCTCCCTATCCCCGTGGGAGGAGCAGCCTAGCTAGGCCACAGAGGAGGACATTGCAGCCACTCCTGGTGAAACCTGATAAGCTAGGGTCAGATGGAAGGGGAGAAGGACCTTCCCTACCAGTGGACTTAGAGAGGGTCAAGAAGAAGATGAGGGAGGGAGGGTGGTATAGGGAGGGAATGCGGGAGGGGGCTACGGCTGGGGTACAAGGTGAATAAACTGTAATTAATATAAAAAAATAAAAATTTAATAAAAAAAAGAATTTAAAGTGAACTTCTCATCTGAAAATTGAACACAAATACACAATTACTACCCTCATGTCTTACTAGTTCCAAGACACTACGTGTATTCATCCACTTGATAGTGTTAGCAAAGCATAATCTTTGGTGTTTTAATAAATTAATAGGTGGTTAGAGTTGAATAATGACAACTCTTGCATGAACCATTAATACTTCATTATATCAATATCAATAGGCTAGATTACCTAAGTACTCACATAGTAAGCAGGTCTATAGTAGGCAATTCCAGCAAACACGTACAACCCAACAGCATATGTGCTATTAATACCCCCACTTTACAGATGGGGAAATGCTAAGTTGTTAAGCAACTTGTCTCTACCCAGGCACTTCAATTCCAGAGTCCTTCTTTCAAACCATGCAGGAGCCTTTGGAATTGTAATCTAAGTCCAGTTATCTGAGGCTGAACCTCTCCAAACCCCTTGCTGAACTTCTCAGTAGTGTCTTCCTGTTGTCGATATGCCTATTAAGGCCCGTGATGCTTCATTATTTCACTTATTTCATCAATTTGAAATCTTAAAAAACGATTGGTTAATTACATAATAATTATATGTAATCTTACATTTTATGAGAATAACTTAGGAAGCCCCAAGATTCAGAGCCCAAAAGACATTGGCTTATCTGAAACTGACAGACAGGGCTCTGACAATCATGTTTATTACATCTTCAAAAACAAATCCTTCCCATCACCAGGGCTGCTGCAACAAAATCAAATAATCAGAAAGATAGCTTCCTATCTCTCTCTAAAAAAAATAGATGTATATTTAAATAAATATACATTTCTTAGGTATATATTTATATATTTTATGTATTATATATTGTGTATATATTTATACACGTATATGTTTATATATATTTCATAAATATATTTATATACTATGTAACATGTATATGATATATTTACACATTAAATGTTATATATGTGTATATGTTTATATAAACATATTGTGATGACTGAATAAGTTTGGTTCTCATAGATTCATGTGTTTCAATGCTTGGCCATATGGAGTGGCACATGTGAACTTATTGGAGGAGATATAGCCTTGTTGAAGGAAGTGTGTCACTCTGTAGGCAGGCTTTGAAGTCTCCTATGTTCAGGCTCTTTCCAGTGCAGATGATAGTCTCCTCCTGGCTGTCTGTGGAAGATAGTCTCCTCTTTGCTACCTTTATATCAAGATGCAGAACTTTTGTCTCCTCCAGCATCATGTATGTATGTCTGCATGATGCCATACTTCCCATCATGATAATAATGCACTAACCTCTGAAACTGGATGACAACTCAGTCAAATGATTGCCCTGATAAGAGTTGTCTTGGCCATGATATCTCTTCATAGCAATGAAACCCAAAGACAGAAGTTGGTAGCAGGGAATGGGGTGTTGCTGTGATAGGCTTTTGTTTGGAGGAATGTGGATTTGGAATATTGGTTTAAAAAAAGCAGTGCAATGCAGGTAGTGGGCCATACTAGTAGGAATACGGAAAGTGGTTGTACTGAGGATGATTACAACTGTGGGGACCTGGCTCAAGAGATTGCAGAGGAGAAAGGTTTTTATCTAGTGTGTTGCTTAGAGAGTATTCTTGTGATATTTTGGTGAAGAATGTGGTTGCTTTTTGCCCTTGTCCAAGGAGTCTAAGGCTAAAGTGAAGAGATTTAGATTAATTGCATTGGCAAATTAAATATCAAAACAGCCTAGCAGAGACTCTGTCCTGTGGTTCACACTTATGAAAATGGTTTTTGATCAAATGTAGCAAGTTGAGAAAAAAGAAAAAATACAATGTATATGGTTCAAGAATAAAGGGGCACCAGGAAGTGGAATAGAGCTAAACGCTGTATTCAAGGAGATGACTAGATACTAAATGGATGAAAGATACTAAGTGGAATTAAGCAAGTGGTGACCTCTGAGCTCAGAGCAAGATCCCACCCAGTTACACTTCCATGTTGTGAAAAGGATATTGAAAAGGGGACATTGCCACCTATTCTAAATTTACTGTTTTTGAGGTTGTATGAGGGATAATTATATCATGTTAGGCATTATTATGACCTGGTTATTGTTTATGGATTTGTGGTGGTATGAAGGATAGTTGTATCATTTTAGATGTTATTATGACCTGGTTATTCTTTTCATTTGAACATAAGGACAGATGATTGTGTGTCAAGTTGACAAGGGATGGATTGTGATCCATGGTCAACTTGACTAGATCTGGAAAGAACTACCATCTAGAAATGGCGGTCACACCTGTGATCAGAATCTTGACGTAGGAAGACAACATGCCTTTGATCGGCATTTTGAGTCTAGAAGACAAAGGCTTTTGATTTGGATATTGAGGTGGGTGCTACATGCTTTTTTCCCCCTCTTTTTACTTTTTTATTTTTATTAATTACAGTTTATTCACTTTGTATCCCTCCTGTACCTCCCTCCCTCCTCCCCTCCCAATTCTACCCTCCGTCTTCCCCACCTTTGTCCCTCTCCCAGTCCACTGAAAAGGGAGGTCCTCCTCCCCTTCCCTCTGATCCTAGTCTATCAGGTTTCATCAGGAGTGGCTGCATTTTCTTCTGTGGCCAGGTAAGGCTGCTCTCCCCTCAGGGGGAGGTGATCAAAGAGCAGGCAAATCAGTTCATGTCAGAGACAGTCTCTGTCCCCATTACTATGGGAGCCACTTGGATACTGAAATGCAGTAGGCTACCACTGTGCAGGGGTTCCAGGCCATGTCCATGAGTGGTCCTTGATTGGACTATCAGTTTCAGAAAAGACCCCTGTGCCCAGATGTTTAGGATCTGTCGCTGTCCTTGTGGAGTTACTGTCCTCTCCAGGTCTTACTATCTCCTACTTCTTTCATAAGATTCCCCGTACTCAGCCCAAAGTTTGGCTGAGTCTCAATATCTGCCTCGATACTCTGCAGGATAGAGCCTTTCAGTGGCCCTCTGTGGTAGTCTCCTGTCCTCTTCCCTGTTTTCTCCCTCCTCCGATGATCCAGCTAAACCAGTCCTAGGCATATATCCAAAAGACGCTCAAGTATACAACAAGGACATCTGCTCAACCATGTTTGTAGCAGATTTATTTGTAATAACCAAAAGCTGGAAACAGCCCAGATGCCCCTCAGATGAGGAATGGATACAGAAATTGTGGTACATCTACACAATAGAATATTACTCAGCGATAAAAAAAAAAAAAATAAGGAAATCATGAAATTTGCAGGTAAATGGTGGGAACTGCAAAAATCATCCTGAGTGAGGTATCCAAAAAGCAGAAAGACACACAGGGTATATACTCACTCATAAGTGGATACTAGAAATATAGTATAGGATAAACACACTAAAATATGTACACCTAAGGAAGCTAATCAGGAAGGAGGACTCTGGTTAAGATGCTCAATGCCCATGCTACATGCTTTTGATCTGGTCAACGCAAGCCTTTAATCCAGATCTTAAGGCATAGTAGCCATGTTTATAAAAATCTGTTAAAGAAAAGTCTACGTCCAGGTATGGTGGTATATGCCTGTAATCCCAGCACTCAGGAAACAGAGGAAAGCAGATCTCTAAGTTCAAGGTAAGCCTGGTCTACAGAGTAAGCCCAAGAAGAGCCACGCTTAGGCAGGAAAGGAAATCATCAGAAAGAGAACGCTGGTGAAGATACAATTTAACAAAGGGGCCATGTTCCAATCCCAGCAACAAGCAGAACTTGGCAGCTTCAGCCACAAGGCTCTGCCTTTCGAGTCAAGAATAGAAGGTGTTATAGAATCTCTCAGATTTGTGGCAGGGGTGTCCCTGCATGGAGACCCAGAAAGACCATTCTGGGTCTCCCAGAATGGAGATCCCATCATTTTGGAGAAGCCAGTACCATGGGATGACCATCAAGCACAGCAGCAGAAGCTGCTCCGGAAGCTGTGAAGGTGAAGCCTGGATTACCTTGGAGACTCTAAGATGTAAGATGTGCAAGAGCCATAAGATACCTGCTGAGGAAAGCTGCTAACAAGGAGTGGAAACAGGCCAAGAGAAAGAAGTGTGTTGCAGTCAAAAAAGATGAAAGGAGTTGGAGATCTTAAGAGCACTTTGACATCAAGTATGGAAATGTAGAGTTAGGAGTTTACCCAGCTGGTTTTAGGTCTTGCTTTGGTTCAGTATTGCTTCACTGTGCTTCCTTCCCTACATTTTGTAATGGTAATGTATATCCTGTGTTATGATATGTGGGAAGTCTGTGATCTGGGTTTAAGTTTGTTTTTTTTTTTTTGGTTGTTTGTTTGTTTGTTTTTATTTTTATATTAATTACAGTTTAATCACTTTATAACCCAGATGTAGCTCTATCCCTCATTTCCTTCCAATCTCACCCTCCCTCCTTCATCTCCTCCCATGGCCATCTCCAAGTATACTGATAGGGGAGGTCCTCCTCCCCTTCCATCTGGCCCTAGCCTATCAGGTATCATCAGGAGTGGCTCTATTGTCTTCCTCTGTGGCCTGGTAAAATTATTCCCCCTTCAGGGGGAGGTGATCAAGAGCCAGCCACTGAGTTCATGTCAGAGATAGTCCCTGTTCCCCTTACTAGGGAAAATCCACTTGGATACTGAGCTGCCCTGGGCTACATTTGTGCAGGGGTTCTAGGTTATCTCCATGCATGGTCCTTGGTTAGAGTGTCAGTTTCAGAAAAGACCTCCGTGCCCAGATTTCTTGGTGCTGTTGCTCTCCTTGTGGAGCTCCTGTCCCCTCCAGGTCTTTCTCTCTCCCCCTTCTTGCAAAAGATTCCCTGCACTCTGCCCAAAGTTTGCTATAAGTCTCAGCCTCTGCTTTGATACTCTGCTGGGTTGAGCCTTTCAGTGGCCCTCTGTGGTAGGCTCCTGTCCTGTTCCCTGTAAACTTGCTCAACCACTTTGGAAATCAATCCGGTGCTTTCTCAGACAAGTAGGAATAGTGCTTCCTCAAGATCCAGCTATATTACCCCTACGCATATATCCAAAATATGCTCAAGTACACAACAAGGACATTTGTTCAACCATGTTTTTAGCAGCTTTATTTGTAATAGCCAGAAGTTGGAAACAACCCAGATGCCCCTCAACTGAAGAATGGATGCAGAAATTGTGGTAATCTACACAATGGAATACTACTCAGCAATTAAAAACAAGGAAATCATGAAATTTGCAGGCAAATGGTAGGATCTAGAAAAGATCATCCTGAGTGAGGTATCCCAGGAGCAGAAAGACACACATTGTATATACTCACTTATAAATGGATATTAGACATATAATTATAGGACAAACCTACTAAAATCTGCATATGTTAAGAAGCTAAGCAAAAAGGAGGACCTTGGGTAAGATGATCAGTCCTCACTTGGAGAGGCAAATGGGATGGACATCGGAAGTGTTATCTGCTTTTTGATTTTGACTTCATAGGAGATTACAGTTAAGAGCTTACGTGAATCTCAGAAAAGACTTTGAGCTTAGAACTTTCAAACATGTGATAGACTATGGGAACTTCTGAAGTTGAACTAAGTGCATTTTGCATTGTTACGGCCTCAGGCCCACGGGGCCCAGGGGGTGGAATGTGGTGGTTGGAATAGGTTTGAATAGATCATGTGTTTCAATGTTTGGTCATAGGGAATGGCACTGTTGGGAGGTGTGATCTTGTTGGAGGAAGTGGGTCATGGTGGCGGTGGAGTTTGGGGTCTTTTATATAATGCTCAAACTCTGCCCAGTGTAGAAACCAGTTTCCTGCTGATTGCCTTTGGATAGAGATGTTGGACTCTTGCTTCCATCTCCAGAACCATGTCTGCCTACACATTACCATGCATCCTGCCATGACGGTAATGAACTGAACCGTTGGAACTGTAAGCCAGCCCCAATTAAATGTTTTCGTTATAAGAGTTGCCTTGATCACGGTGTCTGTTCATAGCTATGAAACCCTAAGACAGACAGACACACACACACACACACACACTGCAATACCAGAAGCAAGCAGTAAAGGTCTCCACTTGAGAATCAGAACATTATCCTTGTTTCAGCCTTCTGTGTCATTTTAAGGTCTACCTTATTTCAATTTTTTAGAATGATATTAAATATTTTGCATTTCAGCCATAGTTATGTAGCCTATATAGCCTCATAAGGCAGTATCTTTTAAGAGGTTTGTTCCCTCTTAAGAACAACTGTCTGGGCTGTGTATCCTCGTTTCTAGGCATTCCTCCACTCTAAAAAAAATGAAGCTATGAACATGTCCTTCCTTGGCAGCTGGAGAGATTCCTCATGTTAAGAGTACTTACTGGTCTTCCAGATGATCTGAATTCAGTTCCAGCATCCAGGTTAGGCATGCTCACAACTGCCTGTAACTCTTGCTCCAGAGAATCTGACATTCTCTGTTGGCACCCACACACATATGCTATGTAAACACGCACACACACACACACATACACACGTCTGCATGAATAAAAATAAATATTAAAAATTAAAATAGCTCTCTTTGTAAAACATCAGTAAAACAGAAACAAAGAAGTGGGGTTAAAATGCTGAGCCAAGTGTGGCCAGAGCAAGAAAGGGACAGAAGTTAATACTTGTTCCTGTAAAGAAATGGGAGCCACAAAGGCCAACAAGAGATAGAGTAGTGGAGTCAGCTTATTCCCTGGAAGCCAAGAGGCGGTCAGCAGGAAGCTCCCTGATGGTGAATCGGGTTAAACAGAACTTGGGCACGGAAGTCAGGAGACAGCGGTTATAGCTGTATGTCTAAGAAGACAAATGAAGACAAAACAGCAAACAAAAAGCCAGAGAGTGCGGCTCACCTGCTGTGGGCACAAAGTCTCCCCTCTGCATTACAAACATGAAGACGAGTGAGACCCAACACCAGGCAAAGAAGTCAGCCCTCACGGAATCCAGTGACAGGAAGGTCAGGGTGCTCAAAAGAGCAAGTGAAGAAGAAAGATCCCAACAAGAAAATAAAAAATTCCATTATTAATGTGACTTGAAAACCATAAAGAGACTCAAGATCCTCAATACAACAGTGAAACTAAAGCCAGCAGCTACCATGGCTGCAAACCATGAAGAGGAATGCAAGTCAAATACACAGCTACAAAGAAGACAAAGGACAAGACTTTAGGACCATCTCAATAGGCACAAATCCCCCAATAAAGGTCAGTGACGTGCAATGAAACAATAAAATAACAGCAATTAAAGGGAATTTCCTCAGCACGGGGAAACACTTGTTTGAACCACCCATAACTAAAATCACATTAAATGGAGAAAGATTTAAACTCCCCTAAGATCATCAGGAACACCGTCCTCATTTTTTTTAACATCCTGTGTCTGATATCTTTTTTATTTTATTTTATTAATCATAGCTTATTCACTTTGTATCCCAACTGTAGCCCCCTTCCCCATTCCCTCCCAATCCCACCCTCCCTTCCTCTTCTTCTCCTGTGCCCCTCCCCCAGTCCAATGATAGGAGAGGTCTTCCTCCCCTTCCATCTGACCATAGTCTATCAGGTCTCATCAGGATGGCTTCATTGTCTTCCTCTGTGGACTGGTAAGGCTACTCCCCCCTCAAGTGGAGGTGATCCAAGAGCCAGACCATGAGTTCATGTCAGACATGGTCCCTGGTTCTATTATTGGGGAACCCTCTTGGATACTGAGCTGCCTTGGGCTACTTCTGTGCAGATGTTCTAAGTTATCTCCATGCATAGTCCTTGTTTGGACTATCAGTCTCAGACCCCTGTGCCCAGATTTTTTGTTTCTGTTGCTCCCCTTGTAGAACAACAGCCTACAGACTGGGAAAAGATCTTCACCAACCCTATATCTGACATAGGGCTAATATCCAGTATATATAAAGAACTTAAGAAGTTAAACAGTAACAAATCAAATAACCCAATTAAAAAATGGGGTACAGAGCAAAACATAGAATTCTCAATAAAGGAACATCGAATGGTGGAGAAACAGTTAAAGAAATGTTCAACATCTTAGTCATCAGGGAAATGCAAATCAAAATGACCCTGAGATTTCACCTTACACCCATCAGAATGGCTAAGATGAAAAACTCAAGTGACAACACATGCTGGAGAGGATGTAGAGAAAGAGGAACCTACTTCATTGCTGGTGGGAATGTAAACTTGTACAACCACTTTGGAAATCAATCTGGCACGTTCTCAGACAAATAGGAATAGTGCTACCTCAAGACCCAGCCATACCACTCCTAGGCATATATCCAAATGATGCTCAAGTATAAAACAAGGACATTTGCTCAACCATGTTCGTAGCAGCTTTATTTGTAATAGCCAGAAGCTGGAAAAAGCTCAGATGCCCCTCAACTGAGGAATGGATACAGAAATTGTGGTACATTTACACAGTGGAATATTACTCAGCAATTAAAAACAAAGAAATCATGAAATTTGCAGACAAATGGTGGGATCTAGAAAAGATCATTCTGAGTATAGTATCACAGAAGCAGAAAGACACACATGGTATATACTCACTTATATTAGATGGATATTAGACATACACTATAGGATAATCATACTAAAATCTGTATACCTAAGGAAGCTAAACAAGAAGGAGGACACTGGGTAAGATGTTCAATCTTCATTCAGAAAGGCAAATGAGATGGGCATTGGCAGAGGAAGAAAACAGAACAGGACAGGAGGCTACCACAGAGGGCCTCTGAAAAACTCTACCTAGCAGGGTATCAAAACATATGCTGAGATGCACAACCAAACTTTGGGTAGAGTACAAGGAATCTTATGAAAGAAGGGGGAGATAGAAAGACCTGGAGGGAACAGTCCTCATTTCTACTTCACATGATACAGGAGGCTTTGGCTAGGGGAATTAGTCAAGAACAAGAAATTGAAAGCTTCTGGGTAAGAAAATTAAAAAAAAAAAAATTCTACTTACAATTACATAATGTAGTGTTTCAAGCACCTTACAGAACATGTTAAAAATGCTAGAAATTGTGAAAGTGGAGACAATAGGCCAGAGTAAAAATCTACACACAAGCAGTTAATAATAAATAAAAATAAATTTCAAACGGATTCCATTTATAATATATCAAAACAGAAAATGTTCAATAATAAACATAGTAAAAGGAAGTGCCAGATTTACAAACTTTAAACCTGATACTGTAAAATGAAATTAATGAAAGAAATAGATATTATTTGTTCATGGTTAGAAAATTTAATGATCTTGTGTTACTTTTATTCTCAAAGTTCACTTACAGATTTGGTACAACCACTAATAAGATCCTAGTTGGATTTCTTGCGCATAGTGATAAAATGATCCTAAAATTTGTATGGAAATGCAACAGCTCCAAGACAGCCAAAAATAATCTTGCAAAAGTGGAAGACAGTAGGAGGATTTATGATTCCTGACTCCCCAACTTTTTCAAAGTTACAGTAGGCAAGACAGTTTGGTCCTGGCATAAAGATAGACACAGACTAAATAAATAGAATGCGATTTAAAATTTAACAATCCATTTATGGAAAATTAATTTTCCAAGGTGTCAAAACTATTCACAGAGGAATTTCAGTCTTTTCAACAGATGTACTAAGACAAACAGACAGCCTGTACTAGAAACAGAATCAGCTCAGTGGCCCCAGTCCAACAGTAAGGGCTGAAGCCATTCAACTCTTAAAGACAAAAAAAAAAAGGGTGAGCCCTTATGGGGTGAAGTTGGGATAATAGCTTTGTAGATATGACATAATGGGTATAAATAATAAATAAAAGTAAAAAGAGGTAAAGTTTACTCCAAACCCTCTGTGCTTCATATTATACTCAACAAAGAGAAAGGACAGCCATACGGTGGGCAAAATGATAGATGTCAAAATGTCTAAAGAGCCCACATCAGACGATTAAAAAAAGAAACAAAATAAAACTCCTACAACTCTACCTGAGAAATAATGACTGAAAAATCAACAAATCTGAACAAATATTTCTCTGAAACAGATGTGCAAATGAGCAATAACCATATAAAATGCTCATTATCATTCACCATTAGGGAGACGGAACTAAAAATCAGAAGATACACCAAGTAAGTATCTACAATAAACAAATGTAGACAGTAAAAGAAATGTGGAGAGACTCATACATTGCTGGTGAAGAAAATAATAGTATAATAATAATAATAATAATAATAATAATAATAATAATAATAATAATAATAATATACCTACTGCCTGGAATGAAGGGAGAAGACAGAGTGACTATTACTGGGTACCATGTACCTTCAGAGAGGATAAAATGCCCTAAAATTAGATCTCAGAGATGGCTGCACAGCCCTGTAACTATACCAAAAAGCACTGAATTGTATGCCACAGATGTTCACAAATCATTCTACTTCAAAGCTCTCTTTAAAATGTAGTCTTTCATTCCTCAAAAACAGATCCATAATTTACCAACGAGTACATAAAAACTCTTCAAAGGCACTAATCATCAGCAAAATGCAAGTCACAGCTAGAGTGACTGTTCTACCAGGGACAAAAACTAACAAGACTTAGAAAGGACACAGCAAAGGCACTATGTAAGTCCAACCATTAGGGAAAATAATGTGAAGGCTCCTCAAACAACCAGAAATGGAACCGCTGTTTGAGCTAGCAATCTTCCACACCAGCATACAAAGGGAAGAAACCAGTTTGCAGAAGAGGCACTTACACTACCATTTTGACCCAGTGCTCACAACAGACAAACTATGGGCTCATTCCAGGTACCCACTGACCAAGGAATAGTGGAAGAAAATGTAGGGTGCATATGCAATGAAATCTTTTTCTACTAGAAAAAGAATGAGATCCAGTCTCTTGTGGAAATGCGGAATAGATGGGAAGACATTTTGGCAAGTGAAATAAGCCAGGCACTGGGATACAAACGCCACATGCTTTCACTTATACATAAAAGCCAGTTAATCTCCAAAGGTATAAAATAATGGTTACCAAAACCTGGTAAAGACATGAAAGAGAGAATGGGAAACAGACGAGACACAGGTATGAACTTGCATGAGTATGATATTTTATGTTCTGTGACACAGGAGGGAACTATGGTTTGCAACAATGAATTCACAATTGTAGAGGGCTAGCAAGGTGGCTTGGCAGAAAAAGGCATTTGCTGCCAAGGCTGACTGAGTTCAGTCCTCCCTGGAATCTACATGGTAGAAGAATTAGACCAACTTCTGAAGTTGTTCTTCAATTGCTTACCTTCACACATGAACTGGAACACATGTGCATACACATACACACCAGACAGATAGATGAGAGATACATACATACATACATACATACATACATACATACATACATACATACATGCAAAATATTAAGTAAAGAAACTGGAATGCTCTTAACACACACACACACACACACACACACACACACACATACCAAATGGATATGAGATAGATAGATAGATAGATAGATAGATAGATAGATAGATAGATAGATAGA
>NW_026591450.1:1881386-2012988 GCF_907164565.1 Psammomys obesus | reverse complement strand
AGATAGATAGATAGATAGATAGATAGATAGATAGATAGATAGATAGACAGACAGATGGATGAATAATAGATTGATGGAGATATGCAAAACTTCAGTAGACTTAAATGCCTCCAACACATACTCAAACAAACACACACGATAGACAGACAAAGACACAGACATCAGGATAATTGTTGTATCTACCATCTCAGACAGTTCTCTGTCTCTTTTCATTCTTTTTATGGCAAAATCATATCCCATTGTACATACACCCCACATTTTCTCATACTATTTCTTGGTCAGTGAATAGCTGGAATGAATCCACGGTTTGTCTATTGTGAGCACTGTGTCAAAACGGGGGGTGTAAGTGCACATTCTACACGTGCTGAGAGACTAGTCCATTTATATGTATAATTAATATGTGTCTATTTGAAATAAGAGGAGTTAAGATAAAAAGGCAGAATATAGGTATTGCTATCAGAAGAGAAAACTGGCCAGACATTTGAGGGCCTGCTCCAACCTTAAACAGAAAAGCTTCTCTTTGTGGTGAGGGGCTAAAAGCAAAGCCATGGGACTGCACAGGACGCTCAGCCCTGGACGCAGCACTTACCGCGCACTCGAGAAATAGATAACCCCTGGGGAAAGGCTGTAGGTGCTAGTTTTTCAAATGCTACTTTATTTGGGGGTTCCTTAAAGCTTATACTTCCACCATTCCCCAACCCCACATAGGGAATAAAGAAGATTGTAAAGGAAAGGGGACGTAACCCTCTTTACTTCTTTCTGCTGGTAGAGTCATAGAATTCTTTCAGGAGCAATACCAATTCCTGTCACCATAAAGTCCAGCAGTCCAGGTAACCAGCAAACGAGCAAGCCAGCAAGAGCAGCAAGCAATCCTCCTTGGACTCCTCCAAGCCACCGCACCTTCTTTTCCTGGGCTATTGTATTTATACCCCTCAAAGTCCTCGGAATTCAACTAATTCCAGCTGGCAAAAAGCCCCTCTCAGAGCCCTCACGAGGCAAATAGCCTGCTGCTCTGGACATTCTGAAATGGTCCCATATCCCACAACTGAGATTTAAAAAAATAAAGTTTACATCTACAACAAAAGGTGGAAATAATGTAAGATTCCGAGGATGGGAAGGGGAGCTGCAAAATAGCATCTAGCAATGAGGTGGCTGCGGCAAACACCAGCTCGTGGCCTCAGCGTTCACCAGCTCTAGGTCCATAGAAGTTGAGTCCTGAGCAGTCAGCCATGGAGGAATAGTCACAGTGGTCTATCACACACTCGATGACCTGCTGGGGACAGATTCTGGGGAGGGGAGGCAGGGTGCCCACTTACATATCCGATGGTGAGCCCACCAGGCTCTGATGGTTAGTTCCAAACTCAGGACACATGGATGGCCCTGATAAAACTCTGTGGGACACTAAGCAAAGCCAAGATTTCTAAATAAGAAGCAAACACTTATAAGGGGATGTGGAATGAACATGGTAGGAGGGAGATCGAAGGTGCAGAACGTATACTGTGCGTACACAGAACTGAAAGAATAGTTTACTAATAAAAAGCCATTTTCTGAACAAAATAAAGTAAATTTTATATTTTAATTAAAACCTGGGTTACGGGAGAGCTCAAAAGAATTAGCATGCTCGATTTAGATTTAGTCAGAAGAAATTAAAAGTGATTTGAAAAAGAGACCAAAGAAGGCACTGAGCAGAGACAGAATTGAACGTTCTTATTGGGATAAGAGATATAGTCACTAAGTATTGGAAAGATTTCAATAACACTGAAATTAATTCACAAGTCAATGTCACTCTAATGAAAAATCCTAATATTTTCCAAAGAACTTGTCAAACATTTGACGACAAATCACATAAACAAAAGATGAAAACCACTAAGAATAGCAATAGGAAAGTGTTCCCCTCAGCACTTAATGGGCAAAACTGCAGTCACTAAGGTAGTGTTCTGTTTGTGAGGAAATAGGCCAGGAGACAAACCACGCAGATGAAAGGGCCATGGCATAAAAAGCTGCACACGGAAACATCATTATCTGAACAAGCATTACAAATAATAAATATGCTAATAAACGATCCTGCCACAAGGAGAGTCATACCCTCAGGCCAAAAATAATTGGAATCTTCCCTGATGGTGTTACTGCCGCCACACAGGAAAGCCGGCCATCTCTACCCTCGCTCGGTTCAGTGTGGTTCCAACTGACTGCTCCGTTGTGCTCAAGGGAGTCCCAGTGAAACTAGACGGATTACTATGTAAAGACACTAACACAGGACCCTGCCCAGAGTGACACAACCTCTTCCGTGTCCTGCTCGGCAATCCCCCTTCCCTTCCTCTGAACAACTTTGTCCTACCGGCACTTGTCATCACCAGTCAGAGAAACCCACACCAGCCACCTGCTAGGGGGTGCAGCCTACAGGGGTGGGTTCACGCACTCTGCACCAGGAGTCCAAGAGAGAGAGCCGGCCTGTCAATAGCACGGACAGGAGCACCTCAACCGTGCTCCGATCCTTTACCTTCTGGATATTATCAGCCTCCATATAAAGCCACATAAAGACTTCCTGCAGGGAGATAGAGGATTTGGGGGTTTAACAAGGGAAGGACAATAGAAAAGGACACATAAATGGCACCCTAAGTTCTGCTGCACTGATGAGCATCAACACTGCTGGTGATAGTCTGAACAGGATCACGTTGAAAGGTGAGCATTACACGTACATTAGTTTGCCCCTCACAATAAAAGAATTAACAGTATATGTTTTTAGTTTTGTACAGAGAAAAAATATTTATGAAGGAACACTGGAAAAACTGAAAAAGACACAATAACTATGAGAAACAAAACTACCAATGGAAGGTAATATATATGAAGAGCAAGTGACTCCCAATAGTGTTTGAAAGCAAAGAGAAGGGAGCTGGGAGCTAGGATGGAAGCAACAGAAATCCCTATGTAGCCCTGGGAAAGTGGTGGTCGGTCCAGCTGCTTATTGAAGTGCTTGGAATTATCTGCTGAAGCTGAACCTAGCTGCTGCTCTGGGTAGCTGGGATCCATCAGTTACCAGACATACAGAAAATCTCTAGCATGTGTGAAAAGCCTGTGGTGTTCACTGTAGAATTTATCTGTACTGTGAGAAATATCACAAGAGCCTACATACCCATCAACAGAAAAGCATACATTATTACCGACTTGAAAGTGAATATCCCATTTATCACCTAATGTCAACGGGCAAATTGAAATACATCACATCACTCACAAACTATAAAATACAGCTGAGCAAAGGGAAAAAGAGATAGGACGGTGTTTAGTGACCGGATGCCACGTCAGCCAAGTCTGCTCCCAGGCACATACAAACCTAGAGCACAATTCGAGGATGCCACGTGCCAAGAATTGTTCCGAAACCACATGAACTGCTGTGTGTGGGTTGTTTTAGGGATTGCGCATAATCTAGAGATGATGTAAAGTACACAGGAGTATGTGGGTAGATTATATGCAAACACCAAGCCTCCTTTTACAGAGGGCGAGCCTCCAAAGATGAGCGTTCTGGAACCATTTACTCAGTTCTCATTTATTCCAGCCAGAATAGTGTGGGTCCCCGAATAATTGTAACTTCTTTGCTCTCCATAGCTGCCATTTATTAAGCTCTTCTCAAGCACCAGACATCCCCACAACAGCCCACTGAGGCAGAGCTAGCCAAAGTGACAGAATGAAAAAAAAATAAATGTAGAAGTGGTCAAGCCCAAGTCTGGACACCTTTGTAAAATGTTTCTTTAATGACAGCACGGAGGTAAAGTTTGTACCTAATGGATTACAGAGGAATTTCAATCATCAACATGGCTGCTCTCGCAAGCGATCACATCCGCAGACCTTCAAGGTGTATGTGATCTGGCTGGAATGCAGACATGCCATGGATTACATTATAATCTGGCTGGAACCCTGACATGTCCTTAGTACACACCTTTAATCCTTAACAATGAAGGTAAGGTTAGTTTATAGAAGAAAGCAGCCATGTTTGAAAGAGGTATCCAACTGAGGGGCAGACATAGTGATTAATCAGAGAAGTTTGACAAAATGAGTCACAGATAAGATGCACCCAACTGTTCACAAGAATAGTTTTTGTTTTTCGAGACAGAGTTGCTCTGTACAGCTTTAGCTGCCCTGGATTCAATTTGTACACCAGGCTGGCCTCGAACTCACGTAGATACACCTGCCTCTGCCTTCCTGAGTGCTGGGACAAGAGTATGCCACCATGCCCAGCTAAGAAAGGCTACTTAAGAGCAGAGTAGGGAAAGAAAAGAAGTGTGTGTGTGTGTGTGTGTGTGTGTGTGTGTGTGTGTGTGTGTGTGGCAGTTTTAGTGGGACAGTTTTACAAAGACAGGTGACAGAGAGAACAAGCTAGCCACAGATGATGATGGAACAAGCCAGAGAATAAGACGAAACCAGAAGATTAGAAAATATTGCCAAAGTTAGCATGAAAATGCACAGCAATTCAGTGAGGAGCTGAGAGAAGCCGGATTGAACTAGTCAGTTTGGAAAATTAGATTGTAGAGAGGCTAGAAGCTTCCAGGCCTAGGCCCAGAGATAGTTAGAACGGGGGGGGGGGAATGTTCTGTGCTCATTCCAAGCTGTGAATTCACAACAGCTTGAATATGGCACTCATCTCACCCTTTCATCTGAGGATATGAGTGCTCTCAGCACATACTTTTCTCTGAGAGAGCGAATGTGTGCAAATAAGTTACTTACCTAAGGTTGCATGGACAGCTGGTAGCAGAACTCAGCCAGATCGTAATATTTAAACAACAGGAATTTTCATACCATACGGAGGACATCCTAAACTCACTATAACACACTTTCAACAGATGCCATGCTGAGCTCTCACACAGCGAAGCGTTCCTAACATCACATCACTAAGTACTGCTCAGAAAAGTCACCTTCCAGGGAAACCCTCAATTACGCTGGCGCTCTGAATCCTCACTCTTGCTGCACGGCTGACATGAAAACCCGGTTTTGGCGGAAAGCAAACCATCCTCTCTCCAGTGCCTTACTGCCTCTGACCAGCAGCAGATCCTCATGAAAACAGCCAGCCTGAGTCAGGCAAATAGAAGCTTGTACCACAAAGACTTCCTTACTCAGAGAGTGATGAGCAAGAGTCCAGCTGGGCTGGAGCGATGGGGTCTCCTGAGCACTGAGACCAAGGTGAAGCTGCAGCCTCATGAAGCCACACTGCACGGACTGTGAAGGAAGAAGAGTGTGTGTGGGCGGTGCCACTGCTGGGCTGTAGTATAACATCCATGCAGAATGGCACACGCAAGAGTACAGTTCCACCCACATTCACGCAGTAAGCACACACGTAACAAACACTCTGATGGAGGACCTGAACACTGCCAGCTGATTCCCTGCACCGAGCAGCCCTAATGGCCATCCTAAATCCTAAGGCAACCGGATGTTACGCAGATGGAATTTTGAGGTATGCGTTCTTATCTTGGCTAGAACGGGTTTGTGACCGTCACCACACCGCTGCATGCCGCTGTCCGATCTCAACCATGCAGAATATTATGGAGAGTGGGTACCCCACTTTAAGGCTTGGAGTATAGAAAATGGTAGTTAAACATTCTGCGATACGTCTTTGCTAAAGCGTACGTTCATTCCAGGTTTCTCTAGGGCGCTCACTAGGCAGAACTCCCAGATCATCAAGTGTGTGTATCGATTTCCTACCATCGTTGCAACAAATAACCTCAAACCCGGAGGCTTAAAGCAGCAGAGCTGTGTTGTCGTACAGTGACAGGGGTCAAAAGTCCTGCCCGGGTCTCATTAGGCTAAAGTCAAGGTTTCAGCACAGCTGCACTTCTTTCCGCAGGCAACAGGGAAGATTTTTCTGTTTGCCTCTTCCAGATTGCAGATGTAGTTGGTGGTCCTTGGCCCCGTGGTCTCATACTTTATCTTCCAAATTTGGCCAAGTCTTCTCTGATGTGAGCATTCCAACAGTGACTCTTTGACTTCCCCCCCAACACACACACACACACACACACATACACACAGAGTGTTGCCTTTATTTTCAAAGTGTTTTTAAATTTTGACAAACTCTGACATCGCTATAAACTCGTTTCTTGCTTTGCATGCAGAAGGTCCCGTTTCCCCTATAAGTCCTGTGATCCTTGTTAAATTGCTAAAAATCTATGTTTTGAGAATAGAAATAAAATTTTAAAACTATATGTCTACGTAAACCTATATAGGCTTTTTATGACACAATGTCCTAGTATCTAAAAAAATAAATACAAAATAACTAGAGGTTTGGGGTAAATTTTAAACAACATGGGGAAAGGATACTAAAAAAAAATAGCAAAAACACTTGTATTATGTAAAAAGGTCTAGACTGTTAAAAGAGAAAAGTGTGAAAAATAAAAGATAAAATTGGAATGAGGAAAGTGAGGAAATCAGCCACTACACACTTTTTCCCATTTTTTATAGATACAGCGTTGCTGAGTTTATTCACACTTACCATTTCCCTTCACCACCATTGCCTTCTCCGACCACACTACTAACGCCTATCTTAGAATTCCATACCTACTTAAAATAAAGCCCAGGGTGAGACTCCATCTTTAAAAATTAAACGTGCATTTCAGAGACGTCCCTGGCAACGGAACCCAGAGAAGGGTCTTGACTGTTGGGTGCTTGTCTGTGATTGGAAATAGAAGCTGTGTGGTGAATGTATGGTCTGGAGCTAAAAGCTGTTTTTTATGCACACAGTCAAGAACTAAGGAAAGCTTGTTCCTGCCTCGATTAGGAACTGGAGTGCCTCCATCTACCAGCTTAGGCACCAGAAAGGACCACTGTATTAAAATACTGACTAAAGCAACCACTCGAAATCAGAAACTCCAACTTTACTATGCAGAGACAGGAAGACCCACCTCCTCCACACAGCAATGCAGAGATGCCAAAGCCATAGCAACAAAACCAGTCTTAGCAGTGCATCATCACCCCACAATGTGCATGGAAGAAAGCTTCCCTGAGTATTAGCTCACAACTTTTCTAATCAGAAAATTCATGAAGTCGTTAGCACAAAAGTCAGGAAAGGCAAGACAAAAGAATGATCATTTCAGAAATCTTCATATCTGAAAAGGCAAAGAGCCAGGCATAGTGGAGTACACCTTTTATCCCAGTGCTCTGGAGGCAGAGGAAGGAGGATCTCTATGAGTTTGAAACCATCCTCATCTACAAAGTAAGGACATCCAGGGCCATTACACATAGAAACTCTGTCTCAAAAACAAAAACAAAAGCAAAAAACAACAACAAAAGAAAAAAAAAAACAAAAAGAAAAACATTCTCCAAATCTTCTGTAAAAGTAAAAATTGAAATAAGTAAATAGTGTGAAATATATACAGACACATTATATATGTATTCTATTTGGAACTGAAAACTGTTGAACTGGAGTTTAGAGATGAGACGTTTACCCAAAATGTCCCAGAAAATCTGGTGCTAAAAATGAGAGAGATACTGGCACTGTGGCACACACCTTTAACCTTAGCACTCGGGGAGGCAGAGGGAGGCAGGTCTCTGTGAGCTCAAGGCCAACCTCGTCTACAAAGTGAGTCCAGGACATCAAAGGCTACACAAAGAAACCCCGTCTTGAAAAACCAACCAACCAAACAAACAAACAAAATTATGAGAGAAAAGATACTTGGAAGGTAAACTATGATGTCACAATATACATCTAGCAAGGAGGTGGACAAGGTAAGAGAAAAACACAAACAGGGAAGTTCATAAAGCAAGACCTCACGTTGCTCCCCAGAGGCACATAATCCCATAGAATGGTCACTGTCTTATATTTTCAGACCCAGAGGTTGCACATGAAACTTTTAGCACCCAATGAGTGCCTGTTACACCATCAATTTCTCATTCTTCAAATTTCCACAGGCATAGCTCTTCATCCAACTGCCTGTCACTTGGCCAGACGGAGAGAACTGGAGCCAAGTTTGAGGATCTACTTTCTTTAATCTGCTTTCCCACTAACCACTCTGGTTTTTACTACCCCTTGTTTATGCATCAGAAACAAAAGCAGGCTTCTACTAATAGATCTCAGGAGGTTTAAGCAGGGCGAGTATATATCCTTTACACAATTACTTTTTGTTGTTGTTGTTAAACTTAGGGAACCACACTCTGATAACAGAGTTTCAGGACAGAAAGGTGGAAAGGTCTAGTTCAATGAAATCCATCCTTGTGGCCACAGTCATTGATTCAGGGATGAATACATAAGCAAACAAAAAACAATCGATTTCAGGACTCTCACTGGAGATAATAAACAAAGGAAGGTTTTGTAGAAATGTTAGGTTGGTTGACGATAAGCCTGAATCTGCCGAGCCGATAGAATAAAGGTAAGGTTCACCGGGACCAAAGGCCCTAGAGGAAGGCATATCAAGTGCTGGGGATGAGGATCCCCTTGGCACAGCCACAGCTGATCCAATACCCACCCAGGCCTCTGCAGCTTTTGAGCTAATGACTTCCATTCCTGCTTAAGCCAGTCTGAGCTGTGTTTCTATCTTTGTAACTAAGAGTCAAGCCTAATAAAAAGTTTAAAAGCTAGGAAGTAGCAGACAACAGCGATTGCAAGAGCACAGTTACTCTCTTAAGAGTTTCTCAGCAAAACGCTGAAAATGATGTACATTCTAAGCCCAATATCACTTAACCCATTAACCACATGCTACTTTGTAAGCTTAACCTTCATTTTTGTAATGGTGCAGAGATCTCCCAACCGTGCTAAGAGGTCTCTCAAGAATATAAGCCATTTAAAGCAAAATGGTTTTAATTTGTTTATTTGAAATCAATTCATTGGAGTATTAAAAAATATCACATTTAGAATATTTAAGTAACCAAAAGGTGCCACAAAGTAAAAGTGTCAGTTGACCCAGGTATGATTACATGTGCTCATGACCTCCATTATTCAAAAGGCTAGGTCAGGAGGACTGTTCAGCAGCAGTTATGAGCGATGAGCAATGTCCCAAGAAGTTAGTGAGGACAACACATGCTTGACTCATCCTCCTTCAGGGTCTCCTTGCCTGTGTTCCTAATCAATCTTTAATGCTACAATGATCTTCCCATAAACACTTCCTGAGTGTAAAGGATTAATATCAAGTAGTGCAGTAGACTAGTATTTTCTCTACATTCTGTCTGCAAGACACATATTACCTGCAGCCAGAAATAATGAACAATTCATGCAGAAAAATAGCCAGATATAAAGTTCCTTAATATAATCCAAAGTCTACTATATTTGATGAACAACAAAGCATGCTATGTACATTTTTTTCAGTTTTTATTCTTAATTTTTATTTTACTCTTTCCATATGATGTTTTTTGTTTTTTTCTTCAAAATTTATTCACTTTATATCCCAATTGTAGCCCCCTCCTTCATCTCCTCCTGGTCCCACACTCCCTCCTCCTCTCCCCTCCCCCATCCCCTAGTCTACAGAAAGGGGGAGCCCTCCTCCACTACCATCTGACCCTAGCTGATGAAGTTTCATCGAGACTGCCTAGATTCCCTTCCTCTGTGTCCTGGCACAGCCACCCCACCTGGGAGAAGTGATCAAAGAGTAGTCACCAGAGTCCATGCCAAAGAGAGATCCTGCTCCCCTTACTAGGGAGCCCACATGGAGACTGAGCTGCCTCTGGGCTACATCTGGGCATTTTTTGTTTCTTTAATTTTAATTTTATTTTTATTAATTACAGTTTATTCACTTTGTATCCAAGCTGTAGCCCCCTTCCAATCCCACTCTCCCTCCCTCTTTTCTCCTATGCCCCTCCCCCAGTCCACTGAAAGAGTAGGTCCCCCTCCCCTTTCATCTTACCCTAGTCTATCAGGTCTCATCAGGACTGGCTTCATTGTCTTCCTCTGTGGACTGGTAAGGCTGCTCCCCCCTCAGGGGGAGGTGATCAAAGAGCCAGCCTATGAGTTCATGTCAGAGACAGTCCTGTTACACTTACTAGAGAATGCTCTTGGACACTGAGCTGCCATGGACTACATCTGTGCAGGGGTTCTAGGTTATATCCATGAATGGTCCTTGGTTAGAGTATCAGTCTCAGAAAAGACCCCTGAGCCCAGATTTTTTGGCTCTGTTGCTCTCCTTGTGGAGCTCCTGTTCCCTCCAGGTCTTTCCAGCTCCTCCTTCTTTCATAAGATTCCCTGCACTCTGCCCAAAGTTTGGCTATGAGTCTCAGCATATGTTTTGATGCCCTTCTGGGGATGCTCAGTTTTCATTCAAAAAGGCAAATGGATGGACATCGGAAGAGAGAGAAAACAGGGAACAGTACAGGAGCCTATCACAGAGGACATCTGAGCATTTTAATGCTTCTCAAATCAGAAGGGTCTTACACTACTGTCAGCCTGAGAGTAGCCCTTACACAATCATCACTCCTGTGCATACTGCCTCGGCTCTATTGCCTGATGGGTGAAGAGAACAGCTGCAATGTTAGTCTACATGCTATTAGCCGGCCATTTGAAGAAAGGATAGGAGACACCCCAGCCATTGTCAGGCAACTGTCTGAAAATATATATCATTGAAATGTTCAGACTCATCAACACCACCTTGGAAGAAAAGCTTGGGGACACTATGAAAATACACCTTTAGGAAATGTTCAAAGGCCCTCTGTGGTAGGCTCCCATCCTGTTCCCAGCTTTCCCCTTCTTTCGATGTCCCTCCTGTTTGCCTTTCTGAATGAGGATTGATCATCTTACTTAGGGTCCTCCTTCTTGTTTAACTTCTTTAAGACTATAGATTTTAGTATGTTTATCCTATATTATATGTCTAATATCCACTTATAAGTGAGTATATACCATATGTGTCTTTCTGCTTCAGGAATACCTCACTTAGGATGATCTTTTCTAGTTCCTACCATTTGCCTGCAAATTTCATGATTTCTTTGTTTTAAATTGCTGAGTAGTATTCCATTGTGTAAATGTGCCACTATTTCTGTATCCATAAAGGCTCTACCTAATAGGGTGTCAAAGCAGAGGATGAGACTCATAGCCAAATTTTGGGCAGAGTGCAGCAAATCTTATGAAAGAAGGAGGAGATAGAAAGACCTGGAAGGGTCTGGAGCTCCACAACAAAAACAATAAAACCAAAAATCTGGGCCCAAGGGTCTTTTCTGAGACTTATACTCCAACCAAGAACCATGCATGGAGATAAACTAGAATCCCTGCACAGATGTAGCCTATGGCAGCTCAGTCTCCAAATGGGAACAGGGACTGGCTCTGATATGAACTCACAGGCTGGCTCTTTGATTACCTCCTCCTGAGGGGGGAGCAGCCTTACCAGTCCACAGAGGAAGACAATGCAGCCAGTCCTGATGAGACCTGATAGGTTAGGGTCAGGTGGAAGGGGAGGAGTACCTTCCCTATCAGTGGACTGGGAGAGGGGCATGGGAAGAGATGAGGGAAGGAGGCTGGGATTGGGAGGGGATGAACAAAGAGGCTATAGTGGGATACAAAATGGATAAACTGTAACTAACAAAAAGTTAATTAATTAATTAAGAGAAATATTCCATATTGATACCCTTGGTGACATAGAAGCTGATAATGTGCAGGAAACACAGTAATGGCTGAGTCCAAAATGATTCAGCACTTAGACTCACAAGACAATATATCTTTCAAAACCCATCTAATTTATTAAACTGATGTATTGTACTTTAAATACGTATGAGAGATAAAAGAAAAATGTTTGAAAGAAAAAAGTGGCGTTGTATTTTTAAATACATATTCTTGGAATAAAAAAACATAAGTACTTGATTGGCATTATTTTATTCTCAATGTGCTTAAAAGAACAGAGCGTTATAGTTCATTAGCTGGAAGCAGGCATGTGTGTGGGGTGATCAGTCTGCCTTTTACTCTGTGGAAGAGCTGGTTTGTTTGGGGTGAGAGACTTCATTTTCTTTTTTTTTTTTTTTTTTTTTCACTGCTTCATAATCTGACATTCTGTAACAAATGCTAGTTCATTTATACCTTATTCAACTCTCATCCCCTGTCTCCTATAAGACCCCTCCTGCTTTCCTGTCCTCTGTTTACATGTGACCCACTCCCATCAGTTTCTTGACTAGGTGGGGACAATGACAGCTTCTCTGTAGCTGCATCACTAAAGAAAATGTCATCTTTAGTCCCTCCGGGAGGGGAGGAGTCTCATTGGCCTCTCTCCTCTCAAGATAAAATGTTGATGGGATTTCTTTGTGATTTCCAGAAAAATGTAAACAGATATAGTACCACCCATGTTATTTTAACTCTCTATTGGTAATTATGTCTTTTTTTATCTTCGATCTGCAAAACCTATATCTGAATTGATTTCTAAAAGTGCAGTATGTGTACACAATGATATTTTATTCTGTAATTAAAAAGAATGAAATTATGACATTTGCAGGAACACAACCGGAGATCATCGTATTAAACAAGATAAATTGGACTGACATTTTCTCTCATATGCACTACTTATATTTTCACACACAGACAAACACACTTGAATCATGTGGAGGGGGGGAGCAAAGCATCTAAATGGAAGGGAAGATAATGTGCTAGAAGATGAAAATTCCATTTCTTTCGTATGAAATCTAGGCTCAACTCCACGTACATATGACAAGAGCAAAAAGGGTACTGTTCTAGGAGAGAAAGGGGACCAAGGGATGGAAAAGGAGAATGAGGATGAGAACTAGGGGAAATGGATGTTAACAAAGCACAATTGCATATGAAAAGGCCACATTGTTGTCTTCTGTGATCACCCTTTGCACACAGGGAAAGCTAGGAAAAGGAAACTAGGAACAAAATGACACAATAAAAGGACGCATATGACCTTTTCTGGGCCATGAACAGCTCTCTTCAAAATTTGTCTTCTTGAGAAATCAACTCTCAGGGAAAATAACTGCTGTTAGAGAGGAAAATTCTCATAAACTGATTATGTGGATGTTAGAGCTCGTTGATTGCTCCCAAATCAACAGGGATCTGAAAAGTAAAATGATCCCGCTTCTTTAAAATTAATAATATCTCTTCAAAAAGCCCCTAGAGGGGACTGGAGAGACAGCTCAGAGGGTAGAGCACTGGCCTCTCCTTCAGAGGACCAGAGTTTAATTCTGAGCACGCACATGCCCGTTCGCATCCATCTGGCGCCCTCTTCTGGCCTCTGCAGGGACTGCACACATGTGGTACACAGACACATGCGGGCACAAGCACTCAGCAAGTCTGAGTTGTTCTGTCACTGGCCATGTAGGGTCACATGAACAGGTGCTCCACAGCTCCTGATGATCTGAATTCGTCCATTAGATCGAGCCTGGTGACTGGACACCTCAGTGAAATGTCAGAGACAGTCACAGGCCAAATCTATGGCATCTCCTCTTCTGAAAGTCACTCGCCCCCTTTCAGAGAAATGTCTGATTAGAAGCAATATTTGGGGGCAAGAATATGGACATGGTAAAGACCGCAGCATGCATCTACACAGGCCTCACAACCATGCTGACATGAGGAAGCCGTTGGCTGGAACATACCTTGAATGACAGAAAAGTTAAATTACCTTCCAAACTGAGAAAGGCATCAGAGAGATATCAAAGCAATGAAGATAACTAGATAAGATTACCTTTTTTGTTTTCAAAAAGTGGAACCTTGGGGAGATAAAGTTCCTGGATTGCCTCATTTTCCTTGTTACATTTGTGAAAAACAAAGATCATGATGGAAATGGGCAATATTATGAGGTTCCAGGGCCAAAAATGGAGCCCTTAGCCCTAAGCATATAATTATTTATTAGATTAAACCTAGTGGCTGAATGCTTTAATGAAATAATTACAGAGATCAATGGCCTAATGTTGCTATTTTGCCAAGGAAATAGAAAGCCATCTCTAGGGGAATATGACAATTTCTAAAATGCACAGTTGCCATCACTCTTAGCCAGTCACAAATACTGGGCATAAGTGTAAGATAATACAACCAACGATCAAAATATACTATTAAGTAATATGTATATTTGAGCTAATAGCCAAGAATGTTAAAATAGCTATGATTACGGTGTTCCAAGGTAATCACGGAAAATAGGTGAAATAAGTGAAGGAAAGCTTTTCATGAGCTATTTGGGGTATGCATAGAGGATCAAATGCAAAACCTACAACCGGAAAAAAACATCTGAAACCATTGACAGATGTATATAACAGAAGATCAGCAGCGCTTCTGAAATCTGAATGACAGGCCATTAGATGCTTTGCATAATAAAATGCTCAGTGAGAGAAGAATGGATAGATTATGGGGTGCTTATCCCATAGAACAGGCAACACTGTACAGCGATGGAAAAGACCACCATGTGTATCCATATATCCATCACAAACACACTGACAGAAGGAAGCCCTCAGCAGCAACACACACCAAATGATGCCTTTACAGAAAGCCCAGTAATAGGCAAAACTAACCAAAGGCATGGAAGCTGGGAGATTTACCATTGCGTCTAGGAGGTGCTTAAAAAAGATGCTCTCTAACATACAGAGCTGCTGCAGGCTATGCTGGGCTCCAGGGTTCCGGGGTTCATGGGTCATCATCCCCCGTGCTGGGGTGGGCTTTGGTGATGTGGCTGTTTCTCAATCACCTCTGTTCCTGCAATTAGCCCCTCACCCGTACGCCAGTAAGTCATACCAATACAACTCAGTTGGTTTGCCAAGTCTCTGGGGGGTATCCACACTTAATCTGTCATCGGTTCCCTATCTGGGTGAGTCACCCCAACGATCATAGACGATTGTTCGTGGCTTCACAGGAGCAGTGCGACACAATATGGTGACTATTAGGACTTTCCACCCTGCTGGGTTAAAGAAGGCCCATGACTTAGGGGCAATGTGGTACAGCCCAGGGGAGAATGAACAGGAGGACTGCAACACTGTTACTGGACGTTTCGGATACAGGGATGCACGAAAAGTTAGCATAAGAGAGGAGTAGACTGGGAATATCTCTTAAAAAGGGCTAAGGAGGCCCCAGATTCTGTGTGTAGGCACACTGGAGGAGATTTTCCTCTCCCAAAGCCAGTCAGAAAAGACTAGATGGAGAGACTGTATTCCAAATGCAAGGGGTCAAGGCAAATCCTCAAGGAGGTAGGACACTACACTACCAAGAAACAACTAGATCCCTAGCTACTAACTCTAAAGAAATGGAGAGTGGGGCTGGGGAAATGGCCCGATGCGAGAGAAAGCTTGCTGTGTAAGCATGAGAACCTGAGGCTTGCTGGCCTCCAGCCTAATTCCAGGCAGATGTAGATCCTGTCTCAAGGGAATAAGGAGAAGAACAGCCAAAGTCTTCCTCTGGCCTCTCACGCATGCACCAGGCCACCTTCTCGAATTTTTTTTGTTTCTCAAAAGGCCAAGCACACATAAGACCTGTATAAGTTCAAGCCAGACAGGGTCTCAGCACTGAAGGAGGAAGTAGGCAATGGCATTTACTCCTAACCAAGACTCTGTCTGCAACTGATACCCACTGGCAAAGGGAACAATCAAGCCATGTTCTTCAATGGAGAGCTCACTCTGTGCTGTTTTTATAAATCATTTCACAGAGGCCTATTGTTAACTTTATATATTAAAATCTAGGAAACATAGCGACCAGAAATATAGAATTCATAAGAAGGTCCATGTGACACACATACATTTCTGGCTATATGTCCAAAGGAAATGAAATTAGCATTCCAAAGAGATAACTGCATTCTTGTGCTTATTATGACAATACATCGCAGTTAAAACATATCATCAACTTAGGACCCTATCAATATCCCCTGTCAATAAATGGACAAGCAAAGTATGGTACATAAAAAACAAGGAGAAGAAGTAAATTCCAACATTTGTAGCAAAATCAGTAATACTGGAGGAAGGATGCTATAAGAAGAGAAAAAAAAAGAAATCTCAGAAAGTTACTAGCGGTCAGGAGGCACGTGAGGAAGAGAGAAGATGGAAAGGGTTTTTTACAAGAGCAGAGTACACTGTGTGTACGTTGGAAACAGCACAATAAGACCCATTATTCAACTAACAGAGTCTATCTAACAAAGAAAGTATTTTAAGTTGTAAGTTGTGATATCGATAACACAAAATGGAGCTGATGGGAAATGTAACAGCATAGAGCTTATTTTCTTACATGATCAAAGTTGTTACAACTAAAAATAAGTTATACAATTTTGGGTGACAAGGAAAACCTTGGAGCCCTTAGGAGGGGACAGGAATCAAACCAGGCCATCACATTGGGAGAGAAGACAGTGAGAGGGAGGAAGACAGTGAGAAGGAATAACTGAAAGAGCCTGTCTATGGCTGTTGTGTAACATTATGGTCTCCAGGGTCTTTCCCATCTGCTTTGGCATGTGTGGTGGTGTCATCCTTGTCCAGCTCGTGCTTATGTGGTGAGACTTTATGGTATTAGCCTCAGACATTCCTAGGAGACACAGTCTCACAGCAAATTCTTCCTACAAGGTAATTAAACTCGGAGTAATTTAATTTACAAAGCAAATTCCAGCTACAGAAGCTGATGAAACTCACTTTACCTTAAAGGTCACACAAAGTTTAAAGGTAAAAGAATGACAAAAGTTATTCCAAGTGGATGGTAAAAAAAAAAAAAAAAGTAAAATCTAAGGCAAAAATAGACTTTAGTCAAAAACTACTGAAAATTGTTTAAAAAAATCATTACAGCTCACTGAGAAGACACAGCTAAATCATGTATAGTAGCACATGTCAATAATCAATCCTAGTATTTGGGAAGCTGAGGCAGGAAATTTACCACCAGTTCAAGGCCAGCTTGGGCTATACAGAAGGAGGAATAGACAGCAATGGCTTCATTCGCTACAATGTATACTCTAGACAGAAAACCAAGGAAGCTGCAAAGCTTAGCACCATCAGCCAGAAAGACCAGATCTTTGTAAAGCATCATATCTAACAGCAACAGAGTCTACACTCTTCTAATGCACTCAGAACATTCTCCAGGACACACACATTTGCACACACACACAAGCACACACACACAGGATGTGTGCATGCCAGGCTGTAAAACAAGTCTTAATAGTATAAGAAGATGGAACTCAATCAAGGTTCAAGGGTTCACACCAAACTGCAAACCAACATTCGCCACCCAACTTTCTAAACTCACATAAATAGCTGACTTTGCAGAAATACTCAACCTACAAACACTAGCCATGAGCAAACGGTGAATCCCTACAGATCGATAAGACGGAATAGGTGATCAAGCTTCTGTGACACTGAGACAGAAGAATTGCTATGAGGCTGAGGCCAGGCTGTACTATAGATTGAGATCAGCAAAACTAAGCTTACGTATACACAGACAGACTGAATTGACGAATCTTTAGCCAGATTTTAAAAAGGGGCAGGGGAAACCTCCCAACAAAGAAAGGTCCAGAATCGGATGAGTTTAAGAATGAATTCTACAATAAAAGAAGGAAAGAAAAAAAACATTTAAAGAATTACACATCACACTGCTGAAATCTTTCAAAACATTGAAGTAGAAGCTCATTACAAGACATTATCCCAATACCAAAGCTAGACCATACAAAAAGAAAATAAGAGGCCAAGAGCCTCGATGGACATAAATGAACAACCCCCAGTAGAGTACAAGCTAATTGATCCTAAAGCACATTAAAAGGATCACATGCTCTGGCCACATGGAATTTATCACAGGGATATACAAACTTCAACATTTGAATGTCAATATATTCACCACTTTAATAAAATGAAGTTTTGTACGTCCTCTATGGTAGGACACACCTAACATGACATCATTCCCCAGGGCTGAGGGACTATCAGAAGTCCAAGGCCAGCCCGGGCTACAAAAGGAGGCCCAGGATCAAAACAAAACCATGAGAACTATTTAATAATTGGATAAATCCGGTTTAAATAATTTTATATACTTTCACTATAAGAATAAAATTCTCAACAAGTTATATACAGAAAGAGCAGAACTCAACAGAGCAAAGGCCTAGCCAGTCCTCAGCAAACATCCTTTCTGTGACGAACAGCTGAAGGTTCTTCAGAGTAAGACAAAGCTTTCACTCTTGACCACACAAAGTCACTTCCATTCCATGCATCCCTGGAAGTCCTGGCCAGAGGAATTGGTCAAGATAAAGAAAGAAATGGCATCCAAACTGGAAAGAAAGAAGTAAAATTTTTCTCTCGTGGCAGGTGGGATGATTGTATGTATAGAAAACCGTAAAGACGCCACCAAAATACTTTCAGAACCAAGAAGTAAACTCATTAAAGTTGTACAATACGAAGTCACCCCAGAAAGCTTGTAGTGGGAGGGGTACGAGGGCAGGTCAGTGTGGGGAACAAGATGAGGACCTGTGGGTCATGGCAAAGCTCAATTCCAGGGTGGGTCTCCTTCCCACACACAAGAAATCTCACTGTCTGTGGGCAGCAGTGATCAAATGAGGGCCCTCATGCTAGCACAAGTACTTTACAAACGGGGCACCTCCAAGTCCTCTTAAAGCTTTCTGAAGTTTATTCGTTATCTCTTCTAACACTAGCATCTTGAAGTGTCTATAAATCTCTAACAAAAGGAAGTGACTCCTCTCCCTCTCCATGTCCCTGAACAGACACTCAGAAGGCAGTCACATTTGGGCATTTTCTACCAAACCCTAGGCTCTGGGGCCCTTGATCTCTTAAAGCGCATACTGACCACGCCAATGACCAGCAGTCCACCTCTCCCCCCTTTCCCAGGACAAATCTGTTCATCTTTATGCATCAACTACTTTTTTAAATTTAGAACTATAAGTTAATTAAATTCACCGGGAATAGCCCACCCCAGAGCAGATTCTCAATGAATTTTAAAACTTTGCTGTTACTAAACCAAAAATTGAGACCCTGCTATGATGAAAGGGAAATGTAAATATTCTCACACTAGGTTAGAAAGCTCCCACCTCGCGTGTTCTGGAGTGACCCTTTGTTGCAGCTAGCTCCAAGCCCTTGGCTAATTCCCTCACTGTGAGTTTCTTTAGACAGAGATCAGAAAATTCCACACCAGACTCCCTCAAGGCTGATCATAGGCAGAATCTCCAAGCGAAAGGGACAGGGAGGCCTCAGCACAGCCAGTGCGATTTCTCCATTTCTTCACTGTTTTTCCTGTATGCTGAGAACATTAAAAAGTAGAGAAATAATCCCCAGACTCAAAGCTGAAGAAAACTTAAAACTAACATTTTTGGGAGAACCTTAAAGTCCCAAAAATCTTTTCCCAATATCATTTCCCTTATCTCATCATGTATATATTCCTAAAGAAGAGTTAGTTATTATTACACAGAATTAATACAAAAATCACACTTCAAACTCCAAATATCTCCTTTGGCCTTCCAAAATAAAACAAAGGAACAAAATTACAGTGTTCGGTAAATTGAACTAAACATTTGTAAATTATAACTTACTACCAGTAAGCAGAAGACAGGAGTCTTTTTCGAAGGACACATTCTGTCCCACGCACTTTGCACATATTGTGTGTCCGTCAAACACAAACTTGAGCAATCTGAAGAAAACTGCTCTGGCTTGCTGCCACTCACCCCACTCATCATGATCAACCCATCTAACAGTGTGTGGTAGCTGCCCGGCCACCGCTCTCAAAAGACTATGGTGTGTGCATGAATTTCTACTGATCATGTATGCCCTCTCCTCTCCACTTTCAAGGAACATTCTTACTACTGAATTCTCATGTATGCAATGAGGCAAAAATGATACAGACTATTTAGTTGAGCAGATGTGATGGGAAAAAAAAAAAGGTGCACAAAAAAAAAAAATCTGAGTGGTCTTTCTAAAGCGAAGTCTGCCACAAACAACTATCTGAAAAATTAAAAATACATGAAGTAACCAGATTTATGACTGGGTAAAATAGGTTCCTGGATGGGGAGATAATTTTGTGGATGACCTGCTGGCCACACAAGTGTAAGGTCCTAAGTTTGCATCCCCAGACCCACACAGATGCCAAGTGCACTATCTCATGGGTGATCCTTGGACTCTGAGCTGTGATGGGAGATGGAGAAGGAGAATCCCCAGCAGCTCCTGGATCAACTGCTGGACATCACAGCAGGGAACAAGAGACCCCAACGAGGTGAGAGGTGACGGTGTGCAGGTGAGGACAGACACCCAAGGTTATCCTCTGAGACATACACTGTTGTGTGCCTGCACTACCCTGCATACAGTTACAAAGCTGGGGCGGGGAGGAGGGGAGCCTGGTGCAAGGTGATATTCACACAGCAAGGGGCAAGCAGAGGAAACTGTCCCCACTTAGAGATAACTGCAGCCAGAGCTCAGAGAACAGATGGCAGCCAGCATATGCTTGGAAGGCAGTAGAAACTCCCTTCAGGATTACAGATTCACTTTGCTGCGTCCTCCGTAAGTGTGTGTGTGTGTGTGTGTGTGTGTGTGTGTGTGTGTGTGTGTGTGTGTGTGTAATTTCTGATTTTTCACATCACTGGACACATGCTTTTGCTCTAAGTGAGCCAAAGCTCTGGGATCAGCTTTGCTCCCCGCCTAAAACCTTCTAACCTCCCGAAATTTACAATAAATAAATAAAATAAAAAATTAGGATGCAAATAACACTTATCTCTAAAAGAAAGGGCAATGGCTGGCTGAAGTTGTTGATACGACTGCGTGTTTTCTTGGTTGTTTTTCTCCCAAACCTTGGAACAGCATTGAAATTCCTAAGCCTTTACTGGGAGGAACATTAGAAGAGAAAATTGTGAAATAGAAACTCCTAATCAGTGAGATAACTGTAATCTTCTTCCACTCTGCAGTTATTTAATTTTAGCACTCTCCCTGAAACGAGCTTCCTCTACCACCTCCAACCAATGTTCTCATTCCAGGTAGCAGGGATCTGAGAGGAAGGGAGATTGCTGTTATTCTTAATGGGCGTGCAGGAGTCCTCCACATGCTGATTGCCTGATTTTAAATTGCCCTATCAAAGTGCCCCATAACATATAAGCAATTGTGAAATTTCCTTCTGACTTCCGGGTCCCAATTACAAACAATCAGGACTTTTGGAAAAAAAAAGAAAAGAAAAAAAAAAAAAAACCTCCAGAGGAAAAGTCAAGCCATATGCAGGACAGACAGAGGCAGGGAGGGTTCTCTGGTCATTTGATGGATAAATCAGCGACTAAGCGCCAAAGATTATGCAAATTGCCTAAATTTGCAATATAACTCAAAAAGGAATTACTTATGCATCTATCCATTTGAAGCTAGCTTCTTCAAGCTGACTTCGCTTAGGCCTCAAAGTTCAGAGCACAATCTCATTATCACAGTGTTCCCTTTAGAGCCACTAAAAGTTCCCTCAACCAAGTCATGGTTAGATGAAGACGAAAGATCTGAGAAACTTCAAGAGGGTGCCTGTGTTCCTTTCAGGTCTCTCCTGCCTTCACGCTGGAGAAAGCAATCTCACTATTAAGTACATAGCTTTAAACAAGTACGCAATGCTCCGGGAGTTACTGACTGGATTGTAATGTCAATGGGCTAGACTTCTCTAGCAGACTATTTCAAGACCTGTTCCATGTCTACTTTATTCTTTTTAAGTCTACACGAACATTCACATCTATGTAATCTCCTAAGTAAACTTGTGTTTGATGGAGGCACAGTTTGTTATTGGTGGAGGTGGTGGTGTTTTTGTTGTTGTTTTGTTTGTTTGTTTAGTTTTGTTTTAGTAGACCTCACAGTTTTTATTTTCGGTTCTTTATTTTATTAATTTATTTTTTCACTTTACATCTGGATCAAAGCTCCCCTCCTTCCCCCTCCCAGTTGCTCCCTCTCATCTCCCTAGAGCTCTCCAGGTGTCTTTTGGAAGAGGGGAAGAAGGGTTAAAGGAGACAGAGGGGGTCAAGGAAACACAGTTTTAAACACAGGGACTGGACTCATTCTGACCTCCTTCCTTTACAGCAAAAGAACTCTGAAGCCACAACAGCTGAGCTGAGGTCCTGCAGCTAGCCAACCTGAGACTCCTGCTTCTCATCCCACGCCTTGTAAAATGTCCTCCTCTGTGGTACAAAATGATGTCACCACCTTCCAATCAGATTCCCCACAATCCAGACAACCTTTTAGAATAGCATCAAGTGGGAGAGACACACACCAGGAAAAAAACAAAGTTCTCACGCTTTTGTGGAATCAGGCGTTGTTATTCACCAGCCAGTGGCTCCCGCAATCCCACCTCTGTCTACTTCCACTGCTCTTTAATGACCTTTTAGGATCCGACCTTGCCCTGCCTCCGGAAGCATCCATGTCCTGCATGTTTATAATAATGTCCTCAGGAAGCACACTTGCCTCCTCAAACACACCAGTCACTTTTTGCACACAAAGAAAGAGGACAGCCCCTTGGGGCTGAGGGGAGGAGGTGGGGAATATACACTGCCCTGACAATTCTCCAAGAAGGTGGAGGCTTTCCATATTTACTGATTAAAACATAACGTCTCCATTTTGTGCCAGTTAACTTACACATCCTATACTCTAGCCAGGCATGTGAGATGTTCTTAAATGATTTTAAAATGAAAGAATTATTTCAGGCCTAGTGCAATGTATATGTCATTCTGAGACAAAAGCAGGAATATTGTGAATACCAGCAAGTTTAGGATATTTACAGACATAGACACACACACACACACACACACACACACACACTTTTTCCTAAAGTTTGTCCTAGGGATCTTTAACAAAAATCTTATGATGAATCCAGTTAAGCCTCAGATAAAAAGCCATAAAGCTAGAGGGAATGAACCCCACACAGCTGAAGCACCGACGGCCAAGGAAGATCTAAATACTAACGTAAAACTATGTCAGTGCATCATTTACCATACAGTGCTATCTCTGTGTCTTCCCCGTGCACGGCCAGCAGAAGATGGCATAAAGGGTAAGTGAGTGAGCAACTCATGCTCTTTGTTCTTCCCTCTCTGAAGTGTGAGTTGGTAACCCAAAACTACCATGTGACATGTCAACAACAAGGTAACAAGTAAAAGGTAAGTCTGTCTCATGTATGTATAGGAGGCATATGCATATATTAGTAATGTATATTTGTAGGCATTGATATGTAAATATACATATATTAATAAGGTAAGTACATGTTGTTATAATGACTATAATACCATGTATATTACTTTAGTGTATATTAATAATACATGTTATTAACAAAGAACCAGAACAATAGCAAGAGGACTGAGACAGGAGAGTATATCAGTTGCTCTGCATTCTACAGGCTTCTACTTTTCTAGGCTCTTGTACAGCAAACAATCAAAAACTTCACAAAACTAATTCTTTCAGAAAAAAATGCCTTATTACTTTAATGCTGTGGTAAACTGTGAAATGAAATATTGAGTAAGATAAGTAAAAGGAAGGACGCTGGGCCAGCAGATAGCAGTTAAAGTATCACCATATCTTACAGCATGTGCCCGAGGAGTCATGATGCCAGTTGTGCAGTTATAGGTTAAAGTGTGCTTATACATTGCCCAGTTATGATTTCAAGGATGGGGGTAGGCATAGGCTAGATGGTGGTGATGATGTCCACGGGGATAAATACAGAAACAGCAGCAGCAGCGCTTACTAATCTTTTATCATGGAGTAAGCATGTAACACAAGCAGGGCACTGAGATCACTCCACTGTTGGCACTACTGCAGTGCAAAGGACCAGGGCCAAGACTCAACAGACATCCTCACAGGGTCATCATCTCGTTCCAGCATACTTAGTATGAGCTGTCTACCAGACTCTGCTCCCAACACTGTTTTCTACACGAGGAATTGCTCCCTTTCTCTGCCATCTTCCCTCCTGTACAGAGGAAGTTGCTCTGTGTAATTATGACTGTAGACCTGGCAATATGGCTAGGACAGGACAGACTTTAGACTCAAGCTGGCCAAATCAGACTCCTGTCTGAGAAATGTGTAGAGAGGTACAGCACAGTAGAGGAATCAATTTTCTGAGTAGTACAATCAATTTTCGAAGTGTTTATTGTGAACATATGGGAAAGCAGCAGACTGCAGTGAGCAAGGATAATGATGGGCATATGTACAGAGACATGCAGTGAGCGAGGATAACAATGGTCATATGTAAGGAGACACACATTGAGCAAGGATAACAATGGGTCATATGTAAGGAGATACACAGTGAGCAAGGATAACAATGGGCATATGTAAAGAGACACACAGGCAGTGTCCCAGCTGTGCACAACCCTGTGTTCTGCGCCTGGCAGTGGTTTCAGTCCTGCTCATGGATTTCTCAATGCCATCCAGAGGGTTCCAGTTTGTGTCACCTTTCACCTTAGGCTACCTCTGCTACATCTCTGCTGTGAGAAAATGACTTAACTTGAAGAGCTTCATATACAGGAAATCCCTGTGCCAAAGCAGAGGAGCTATGAGTCATGGGCAGCAGAAATCAGGGATACAGAAAAGTTATTGAAAAGGGGATTGTGATATTAATCTCGGTTGTCAGTTTGACTGGATTTGGAATGATCTCTGGTTGAGTCTATAAAGGAATTTCCAGGAGGAGTAACTAAAGAGGCAAGGCCCTCCCCTAGAGGCCCCGAGAGGGCATCAGCCCTGATGGTAGTCCATATATGACTTGAGGTCAGAGGAAAAACCAGCACCGCAATTGCCTGCCTCCACTTCTGGTGAGCATTATCTACCCTGTCATTACCATCCCTTCCTGGCATTAGAACCCAGCTTCCTCAGTCTTCCAACACTGAAGACCAGAGGCCCTCAGGAATGTTCCAGGCCTTCAGAGCCAGAGACTGCTCAAATGTCACCTCATGGACTAAGCAGCTACTGGGTTCTGAGCAGGCAGACAGCCATTGTTGGACTACCTAGCTGGTATCCCGTAGGCCAACCTCGTAATATGTATTCATTCTAACAGAACCTAGAGAGCCCTAGCTAATGCAGAGATGGTGGGAGGAGAGTCCAGTGGGTTGATGCTGGAAAGGAAACTGGACAAGTACCACTCCCTCCACCACAAAACCGCACATCTACCATCTCCATCACATCTACCGTCTCCACGTCTGCCTGCTCCATTCCCCTCTTTCCTACATTCGGAGTTTCTATCTGATGGAGAACTCCCTTCTATACCCAGCTAGGCTGTGCACCTCTGGAAGAATGACTGCCTTCGCCCAAAGCCTGGCAATGAACTGACTTCACCAGTATCTAAACCCAGGGATCTCCGATGTCAAAATGCTACTTTCTTCATGCCATTCCCCCTCCCTTACAAACTAATCCATCTTAACAGCAAGTGGTTGAACCAGTATTTTCTGACCACTTTTTACACATGCTATTAGCAGTCCACAGCAAAAGAAACATGGTACAAAATACAGGGAGACATTACAATTTTATTACCGTTTATGAAACCACAATTCCTAAGTAATACCAGGTTCTGCAAGGGAGGGAAGGGTAAGGAAGGTGAGGTGTGTTTTCTTTCTGGAAAACCAGGAAAGTCACCCCTCTCTGCTGCCTGTGAACCCTGATGGAACACCCTATTCTAAAACCCTTTTCCTGTGATTTTTGTGAAAATAAAGAAGTTGTTTTTTATGAAGTCTTACAGAGATAATGGCCTAGAACAAATGTCAGGGACGAAGTTAAATGCTAGACACAGACATTTTATCCTTGGTGGAAAAACAAGAGAAAAATCACAAAAAATATATATATATATCAAGTCTCCATTTTCACAGCTGGTAAATTGTGGCCATTAACAGCAAGTGGATTTCACACTTTGTTTAACCTTGAAAGCCTTTTTCTCCAACAAAGTTGTGTATGGAAACCCACAGCTGAAAATCTACAAATAGACCCTGTCCACTCACCTCCTGCTACCCAACCCAGGCCTGTCGGAGGCTCAGGGGTACCTCCGGAACCCATGTCTTCTTAGCCCATCTCCGCCCTGCTCCAATATGAAAGCTGGCAGTCAAGAAAAGCACACTGAAACCACATATCACACAGCAAACTGAAGGAGTGTGGTAAAAAACCATGACACGCCTGCAAAGCTGCTCTCAGAAACCGTAATGAGATCATACTGGCCAGACTGACAAGCACTTACTATACGTCAGGCTTTAAAATGTTTTATATGAGTTACTTTATATGAATTACCTCACTCCCTAGTCCAAGAAATGGGGATTGCTGCGAGCATACAAGAAAGGATAAACTGAAACTGGCAAAGACTGTGAAACTGCCTACAGTGACAAAGCAGGCCAGTAGAGCCACAAACAAAGAGGCTTGGAGTCCAGGCCGCCGGGGACACCCATGCCTGCTTGACTGTATGCTGATGCAGATCCCAGAGTGAATAGGTTGTCACAGTTGTTAGGATGAAATGACACAGACTTCAAGATGCGCCGACTGAGCATCAGGGAGTTCACATGGCCTCTCTTGTCACCGTGGTTACCCATTCCTAATGTCTGAAGAAAGAAACCGGTACCAAGGATGCCCTTGTGGCTTCCCGGCAACATCTTAGACAAGGACTGTCAGCACGTGCCCTCTCTGCACTTTCAAGGGGTTCCAAGCCCTCACTACTGCCCTGTCACCCAGACCTGATTGAACTTCCACTACACTGCAACCAGCACCAAACACAACAGCGTGCTAAACGCAGAGGCAGACACAAAAAGACAACTCTCTTCAGTTAAGTCAGGCATCCAAGGATTTGAAAAATAATTTCATTTTAGAAAATGCTTTTCCTCTCGGAAAATAGAACCTATGCTTAAAAGGGAGCTGACTATCTGAAATCAGATGGTAATGTTGTTACTTGTATCTTAATCGTTAACGAAATATGTACTGATAAAATATAAACCATATTTCCTAAACAAACCTTTGAGGACTTCAACAATTTTCAATGGCATAACAGGGTTCAGAGACAAAAACCTTAAGGGTGTATACTATTTTTTATTTTTACAGAAACATGGAGCCCATTGCTCAAAATTTTAAACTTCAGTGTTGCTTAAGGCATATTTTCTTTTCACCTACTTCTTTGTGAAGCATTAAACTGATAAAATTAGATTATCTTCCTTTAAACTTATGCTTAACATAAATTTATACAATAACATAATAAAGTACTGTATTTCTATGACAACTTTTTAAATTTAACTTTCATTTTTTACTTATTATTATCATTTATTAAAATGTATTCAATTTGTGTCCCAGCTATAGCCCCCTCCCACATCTCCTCCCAAACCCACCTTCCTTCCCTCTTCTCCCCCCTCCTCTAGTCCACTGATGGGGGAGTCCTCTTCCATCTGACCCTAGCCTATTAGGTCTCATCAGGACTGGTTGCATTCTCTTCCTTTGTGGCCTGGAAAGACTTCACCCACCAAGGGGTGAGGATCAGAGAGCCTGCCACTGAGTTCATGCCAGAGAAAGTCGCTGCTCCCCTTACTAGGAATCCTATTCAGCCAATAGACTGAGTCAATAGGCTACATCAGAGCAGGGGGTTTGGTCTTCTCCATGTGTTGTCCATGGGTGGGGTATCATTCTCTTTAGGGCCCCCAGAGTTCAGCTATGCTCTGTTGGTCTCCTTTTGGAGCTCCTGTCTCCTCCAGGTCTTTCTATCTTCCCTTATTTCATAAGATTCCCTGCACTCTGCCCAAAGTTTGGCTATAAGTTTCTGCCTCTACTTTGATATTTTTAACATATTTGACAGAGGGCTAATATCCAGAATATATCAAGAACTTAAGAGGTTAAACAGAACAGAACATTCTCAGTAGAGGAATACAGAATGGCAGAGAAACACTTAAAGAAATGCTCAACGTCCTTAGCCATCAGAGAGATGCAAATCAAAACGACCAAGAGATTTCACCTTGACCCATCAGAATGGCTAAGATCAAAAACTCAAGTGACAACACATGCTGGAGAGGTTGTGGAGAAAGGGGAACCCTCCTCCATTGCTGGTGGGAATGCAAACTTATACAACTACTTTGGAAATCAATCTGGCACTTTCTCAGACAATTAGGAACAGTGCTTCCCCAAAATCCAGCTATACCACTGCTAGGCATATATCCAAAAGATGCTCAAGTATACAACAAGGACATTTGTTCAACCATGTTTGTAGCAGCTTTATTCATAATAGCCAGAACCTGGAAACAACCCAGATGTCCCTCAGTTGAGGAATGGATTCAGAAATTGTGGTATATTTACACAATGGAATACTACTCAGAAATTAAAAACAAAGAAATCATGAAATTTGCAGGCAAATGGTGGTATCTAGAAAAGATCATACTGAGTGAGGTATCACAGAAGCAGAAAGACACACATGTTATATACTCACTTATAGGTGGATATTAGACATATAATATAGGCTAATCATACAAAAATCTGTACACCTAAAGGAGCTAAGCAAGAAGGAGGACCCTGGGTAAGATGCTCAATCCTCATTCAGAAAGGCAAACAAGATGGACATCAGAAGAGGGAGAAAAGAGGGAACAAGATAGGAGCTTATCACAGAGGGCCTCTGAAAGACTCTACCCTGCAGGCTATCAAAGCAGAGGCTGAGACTCATAGCCAAACTTTGGGCAGAGTGCAGGGAATCTTATGAAAGAAGGGGGGGAATAGAAAGACCTTGAGGGGACAAGAGCTCCACAAGGAGAAAGAAAAAAAAATCTAGGCCTAGAGGTCTTTTCTGAGACTGATAATACAACCAAGGACCATTCATGAAGATAACCTAGAACCCATGCACAGATGTAGCCCGTGGCAGCTTAGTTTCCAAGTGGGTTCCCTAGTAAGAGGAAGTGGGGCTGTCTCTGATATGAACTCAGTGGCTGGCTCTTTAATCACCTCCCCCTGAGCGGGGAGCAGCTTTAAAAGGCCACAGAGGAAGACAATGCAGCCAGTCCTGATGATACCTGATAGGCTAGGGTCAGAGGAAAGGGGAGGTGGACCTCCCCTATCAGTGGACTGGGGAAGGGGCATGGGAGGAGGAGAGGGTGGGAGGGTGGGATTGGGAGGGGATGAGGGAGGGGGTTACAGCTGGGATACAAATTGAATAAACTGTAATTAATAAAAATAAATAAATTTTAAAAACAAAAAGATTAACTCTAATACTTCAAAGCTTTATCTATCATATATTTTCCTATATAATACTTAGTTGCTTTATAACTCTAATCTCAGACTTCAGTAGCTGAGTCTCTATCAACTAAACAATGGATATTGACAACGTATATTTCAAAAGTGGTGACATGAAAGACACAGTTAACATCCACAAAATTAAAAAATGATTATATGATACTAATATGAGAGCAGTTCAGTTTTTTAAATACAGTATGGCAAGAAAACATAACTATGATGAAGTTTTCAAAGTGTTCGTTCTTAGGCTTCAACCATGCATGTTTATGATCTTCTACAAACCGGGCACAAGTATTTGTACCTAGGGTTGATGCCTTCACTGTCATCACCAAAAATCTATTAGGAACCAAGATGAGCACATGACACTGTGAGGAGGCTGTATGTGAGCATATTACTTGTAACAAACACGTCTTCCAGGACAGAAACCATTGAAGATTTTAAACTACATAAGCACAACACATGTAAACACTATGCTTTATACAGGCAAAAAGAGAGACAGGCTGACAGGGAAGTGCACCTTCCAAAAGGCGTCTAGAGAGCTGTGATTTCCCTTTTATCCTGTGACTTAAGAGTACTGAGAAGAACATTACACACGCTAATCGTAAGCGTACATAGTAACTACCTACAGTAATTCTCACTGACTTTCAATCACTCCGTCTGCTTCCTCCTCAGAAGAAGAAAGAGCAGAGCATCTCTACTCTCAACTTTCCATTTGAAAATAGACATTTTAATCATGTTTTTAAAAATTGCACATATTTCTCTTCCAGTGATAAGGCAGTGACCGCAGTGTGCTTTGAATTGTCTGATTCCAGATAAAGGAGGGGGGAAAAAGACCCAGGAAGTCAGAACCCTGCACGAAGCCAAAGAAATAATAAAATCCATCTCCCAGCATAAAGCGACTCCTTTGTTTTCTCCTTCCCAGAAAAAAAAAAAAAAATTAAAGTCATCTTTTTAAAAAGTACTTGAAATGCTCTCAGTTTTAGAGGAAGAGAATCTGCAAATTATCACCACTCCTTCCAGCAACACCAGATTCTGCCTTTAGTCTGAATGCAGTCAACATTCCCTAGGCTGAACTGAGTTAGGTAAGGTTACTCGCCTGAATTAAATCAAGAGGAAGCTATGCTTGTATACAGAAACTTTGGGAACGAGCACACAACCTTCACAAGGTCACCTCTACAGCGGGCTGCATTTTCTTAGACAAAGATGGGAAGAGAAGCCACCACCTACCCTCTAAATCCAACTGCATGTGGGCTAGATGACAGAATGTAAATCTAACCTTTTAATTCTGTACTAAGTTAAAAATTCTATATAAACTTAGGATCTCTTCATACAAATAGAATAGTGTTCTAAGTGAGGTTCACTCAGTGTCGCAGTCTCCAAGGGTGCAGGGAAGACGTGCTGGAGCTGCTCAGATCAGGGCCCCAGCAGCACGTGACAGAAGCCGTTCCTACCGCAGCAGACCAGCAAGCACAAAGACAGGTGGGAAGAGTCAACAGGCCATGTAAAACCGTCCTGGGCCTGTCTCCACTGATTTACTTCCTCCAACTACACTCCATCCCCAGTTTTCAGAAAATCCCCAAATACATCCATTAACTGGGAACAAAATGTTCAAAACATGAGCTTGGTAGGGACAGTCCAGAATCGAATTGTAACAATATTCATTTTCTAATATAATTCTAAATGAAAATTCCTGTCCAGAGAAGGTCAGCACGGTCTTCATTAGACAGCCGTTAAATACTACACTCCCTAATAAAGGATGCCAGTAAATGTCATGACAGATAAAGACCATGGTATCATAAATGTCTATTTAAGGTCATCTTCCCACGTCTGAAAGTGTTCAGTGTGTCACTGAATTATGAAAACAGAAAAGCTAAAGTTTTTGAATAATGATGTAATCTTCAGAATAGCAATGATAAAAAATAATCACATAAAACAGAACAAAGGGAAGACTTGAATATATATGCCCATAATGCTAATTAATATTCATACACCTTATGTGTCTCTGTTGACATCAAAAAGTGACACTATGACACTTCAAATGGCTGCTTCATCTTGCACATTCCCTCAAACACTGTTCTCAGCAAGAATCTAGCTGAACAGACCTTGCCAAGACAGGCATACACAGCAGGGATCTGCCTTGTACTGAGAGCCAGGCACTCTAAAAAAATCCATGAGTCTATCTTTTTTAACAGATCTTTCACTCCAGCCAAAGAAGTCACACGCTATAGAAATGATCTCTCATGACAAAGGGAGAAACAATAGAACTTGTTAGAAAGCATTTACCAAGCCCCAGTGAGGCAGAAAACACTTCCTCCTAGGGCCTTCCATAGGCACCGGAGGGAAAAGCAGGGAGACCAAGACCCAAGCACTGACCCTAAAAGTTGCCCTTCCTTATGGGTCCTTAGCCTAAATGCAACCTTTTCAGGGTAGTCAAAGCACCAACTCCCTCAGGATTACCCACGATATTCCTCAGCCCCCGGTAAACAAGAACAGAGTTTCAGCACCAAAACTTACCTAGAGGCAGTCACCAGGAAGGCCAAGAGGAAGCTCACAGGCCTCCAGCCACCATCTTGAACTTAACTGCCTCTGAGGAGACTGTCCCAAAGTCCTCCCTGATCAGCCTGCGTGTTCTTCCTGAAAACTGCGAGGCTGGAGCTGGGAACAGGTTTGCCGAGACTGGGCAGTGTTTGCTTTCCTCACGCTCTCTCCTCTGGTCCCAGGGAAGACTGTTAGTCCCTGCACGTCGCTTTTCCAACTAACTGAGACAAATGCGTCAAAGCTTCTTGAAGGCTGAATACAGGACAGTCCCTAGCATGTTCTTATCACTCCCTGTGCCCAGTGGCAACAGCTTGCCAGTTCTTCAGAATGTTTGGGAAGCTGCTCGGCCTGAAGGCAGAATGTTCCCAGATAAAGCCCTTTGAGGCAAGGCCACTGTCAGATTCTGTATCCCCAGCCCTCTCTGGAAAGGCACATTCAAAGCAGTTTTCATGTTCAAACAATCTTTTCACAGTTTATTTTCCACAACCCCTCAGCTTCGCCCAACAAACTATAAGCATCACCCCCTCAGTCCTCATTCACACACTCTTTATAAAGTAACTGGAGGACTGGAGGACTATAGTTTACGGAGAAGCCACACAGCTACAAAGTTGTAGGGCAGGAATTCAGTACCAAGTGCTGAGAGAAACTATTTAGAAGAAAGATGTTATTGAAAGAAAAAGTCTAGTTTTCAAGTGACGCAGGAATACAATGTCAACATAATATCTCTGGAATTTGAAAGCAAATCATGTGAAGGGAAGAAAATAACTCTGCATTGTCTTTACAGCACTATGACAAAACATCCCAGACCACTAACTTTACCCAAAGAAAAGGGACGCTTAACTAAGGCTTTAGCTAAGTCCAGGATTAGAGGTTGACTGTGTTGGTCTCTAGTGAGGACAAGAGCATCAAACCACTACAGGGATGCACGTAGGAGAATTTACATGTCAAACCTAGGGAGAATGGCAAGTCCTATGACCCCTTTTGAGAACACTCCTCCATGATGCAAAGGCCTCCTTGGTTCTTCCTCTAAGGGGCTTAACGATCCCCAGTACTGCACTGCCACTCTGATAATCGAACTATTAACATGCTGAGCCTGGGAAGGCACTGAAGATGAAGCCGTAGCTGGGACAAATGTATGGAAAACTCACCCTCAGTAAACAAAAGTAAAGCAGATTCTACTGTCCTTATCTCCTGGTCTCTCATCCATCACCCGTACCCATTAATTATCCGCTTTCTGCCATTCTTCTATGATTAAGAGCTATACTTAGTACTAACTTTTATGCTTTCTACAGCAGAAGAATTCTTGGACTGCAAGCATCAGAGAGAAAACACCAGGCCACCGTCACTTAAGCCGAGTCCACATGTTCCTATTCCAGTAACTTCCATAACAATACAAATGACTTGGGCATTCATTGGATATACTACTATCCTGGAGACAGTGTGTGTTAGAAAAGAGCTGAAACTAAACAGCTGCTGATTTGTGATTACTACCAACCAAGAACTTCTGGGTACATCCCATGCTTTAACACTCTCAAAGCTGAAGCAGTGTCAGGCCAATGGCTCTGTAAGTAAAAAAAGCTTTTGCCACCAGATTTAAGGGTACGGGCTAGCTCAGGACTTGACTGGTAGACACACTTGGAGAAATGGAATATAAATTAGAAAGCTGCAACTGGAGAGAATGTAAAGTAAAAAAGGGAGGTACAAAGGAAAGAACTGCCCCAGATTGCCGCTGGACGGGCGCTGTTCTGCTCTGCTTGCTTGCTGCTGCCCTTGGGACAATGCCTGGTAGAAGGCATGCTGACATAGGAACAATATGAGTACTATAGCACAATGGATTTCCATGTCACATGGTCACTGGGTTCTGAGGCTCTCGGACAAAAGAAAAACTTACACATAGTGAGGCTTGGAAAATGACAGCCAAACTCTAAAGGAGCCATAAAAGGAGAGAAATGCTGATGATGCTCTCATATCGCCAAACGGAACATCTGACCTTTGTCAGGGTGGCTGTAGGAAACACAGCCTCCTGCTCAGTTCTGTGTGGTACATGTACAGGCACATACCAAGAGCAGACAATGTTTTCTCCCATCTCAGACACATAGTAATGGTAGGTTCGTGGCCAAAGGAGATGCAGACATGGAAGCTTGTATGTGATACTAAGCATCTGAAGTGTTGGAGAACATAAGACTGAGGAAGATAGCTGATGTCCCCACAGAGATGAAAATCTGTCTCAGCCCTCCCACCATTGGATGCCCCCAACCGAGTCCTGCGGGGGTTGGAATACCCTCTTTACACACACACCAAGATATATGACAACGATGTACATGAACAAGGGAGGAGTTCTGCATTATCATATCTTCAGCATGGTCATATGTACCACTCAGTCAACAAAGACTTCCTTTTCTATTGTACTTCTATCATTTTAAATCAACATACAGTGTGTTAAATATATCATAATGACATTTCAAACAACGTAGGTTTTGTGGCTCCCATTTTCCCAACCCCGACTGCTTCCGCATCCTCCTCTTGTAAACTTCTCCAACTCTTTCTTTTCATCTTCCACATCCCATGTGTCCTTCCACCCATCTCTACCCTACCTCATAATCTAATATTACATCCTCTTTGTTTTCTTTCTAGATTTTTTTAGACCCGCACTTATACTGTTGTACATGTATTACAAGTATACATTTCCCCCTTTAGTTTTTTTTTTTTTTTGGGGGGGGGAGAGGGGTTGTTTTTGCTTGTTTATTTGTGGTTTAGTTTTGTTTTGATTTGAGGCAGGTGTCTTACTATGTAGCCTTGGCTGTTCTGGAACTCACTATGTAGACCAGGCTGGCCTGTCTATGCCTCATGGGTACTGGAATTAAATTTTAAGAAAAGTGAAACATTAAAATTTTCAGGAAAATTAATGGATCTGCGGAGTATTATTAAGCAACATGAGTGATCACCCTGCCTCTGTCTCTCTAACGCTGAGATTAAAGGTATGCGAAGTCATGCTTGGGAAGACAATAATCTTTCAGCTAAAAGGGGCATGCAGACCTCTTTACAGTTGCTTCACTCTGTCAGTATAAAATGCTAAGAGTCGGAAACAAAACCAAAAACCAACAAGTAAATGTGTGTGATTGTGTATCAGTGTCGGAGTAAATGTATATTTACAAAAACAAGAATCATGCCACACGTGACCGTTGGATTGTAGTTTGCAAGCCCTGGCAAACTGTTACTTCCCTGGTGAGCTGGAATATAGACATTCAGAATGCTTAACAACATCTAGAGCAGAGTTCTGAAACTCAAGGGCACTTCAGTGCACTGTACGGAGGAAGAAGTGGCATTGGTTACCCTGAGAATTAGACCAGGTCCAAGATCCTCAGAAATTTCACTATGCACCACTGAGGCCTCCACACTTCCTGCCCATGGTGCTCTGATGCTCTGATGCAGGATTGCTGTGATGTGTTCGAAGCAAAAGGATGCTCCCAACGTATTCCTAATTAAGCCAGAATAAGAGTCATTTGACTGATGCTAACACCAGCCCACAGTGAAGCAGAGGTCAAGATTTGATCTCAGGATTGGTTTGGGACACTGTAAGGAACTCCTTTTGTTAATCCATGGCTCCATTTCCTTATAAACATTACCATAAAGAGGCCCTCTCCTCTGATACAATAATCCTAACCCTGAAATCATCAACACAAAATGTTTCTCAACATTGGCTGTTGGGCGTCAATGTCCCAACAGGCCTTCACGCTCAACACATGTCAGACTGGGTGAAGGAAGGATCTGGGCTTTCCTTTTAGGCCGTTTCTTAGGTATGTTTACACAATTGGTAACCTCGAGAGCTGAGATAAATGTACACCTCTCTGCTTTTCCCGCCTTCACCTACAACCCCAGCAAAGCCTAGGTCTCACATTAGTGTTGTTTTTGGGTTGCAGCTATGATATGCAGAATTAAGAAATGCCGAGGAAAGAGGTAATCTGTATTCCTAAACATACTTATATTTCCAGAGAAGACCTTCAAGTGGGTCAACACACTCAGTGCCAAATACCCACCTTGTATGCAGGAGGCACACCATCCAAGAAGACAGAGACCAGACAGAGTGAAGGAGTGGAAGGAAGACTAGAGAAGCCTGAGCAGGCTTGACCTCTCTGCACGAGCGCATTTTACAGCTGCTATTATCCGTGGTCAGTGAATTTGTACAAATCGCTCGCCCTGGAACTTAGTCCACATCATTTGCCTCTTTCTCATTCCAAGGCTTGTTGGACTGAGAAGATACTCTTTCCCACCTCTGCAGGCTACACACAGTCACAATAGGACATTTAGCCATTGACCATGTGAGTCACCCTAGTAAATTCTCACACAGGGGTGGTCTGTGTGTGTGCTGTTAATTTGGGTTTTCTGGAAAAGAAGATCTTTATTTTTTTTCTCTGTTACTATGGGAAATACCATAAGCAAAGGCAACAAGAGAAGAAAATCCTCTGTTCAAGAATAACCTCAGAGGAAAGAGTTTGTTTCAGCTTAAATGTTACAGTCATTCTATGGGAGGAGCCACGACAGGAGCTCAAGCAGGAACCTGGAGGCAGGAACTAAAGTAAAGACTGGAAGAATGAGCTTCCTGGCTTGCTCCCTCTGGCTCCTGTTCAGCTATCTGATACAATGTAAGCCAGCCAGCCATGAAGTGGCACCACTGGCACTGGGCTGGAGCCTCCCACATCAATCAGCAACCAAGACAATTCCCCCCAGACATAACCACAGATTAATCTGCTCTGGGCAATCCCTCAATTCAGACTCTTCTCAAGAGACTCGAAATTGTGTCAAGCTGTCAATAAATATGAACCAGGACAAATCCTGACAATCATAAGTCCCTGCTGCATGCTGGGATAGCGGCAGAGGCTCCTCCGTGCATCATTCAAGTATGAGACAAAACCATATACGGACATCTCTGACATCTCTGACTGCAAATGCCTGAGCGCTTGTGGGACATAGAAAGTCACATTATCCTCATGTTTCTTGCTCTGCAATGAGATCCCACCTCTGATCAGGACACCATGTTTTCTGCTAGCACACTTATAACAGTAACCACCTATTACTTTGTTAGTACTACAAAAACTAAGTGTCATAGATAACACTGATTTTCTTCTATATTAAATAAATCTTGCAGTCATTTACTTTCTCTCTCTTTGCAACATCAACAAGTTGGGTTTTTTGTTTGTTTGTTTTGTTGTTTTCTGCTATAGGTGGTTTGCTCAAGACAACCTCATTTTACACTTTCTGGCTGAATGTTCCATGCCAGTGTCAAAGTATACTGGCATATACATTAAATTACTTGATCAGGCTAGTTAGAAGCCAGTAGATGGATACACACTTTCTGAAAACATGCAGAATTTATCAACATTTAGTTTTAAATTAGTTTGTTTGTTTGTTTGTTTGTTTTAAAAAATAAAGGAAAATAAAAAGCACCCTCTGGCTTCAATTTTTTTTTCACTTAAAACACATTTCCTGCTAAGAATTTAACCTATGATAATTGTATTTTGCAAATAACGGGAAGAAAGTTTTAAATTCAATAACCTCTCCCAGAGGATGGCAATCAATGGTCATTAGGTGCTTTATTGCTGCAAAGCACACTTAAGCATGCATTATTTTTCCTTTTAGTAAAACATCCTTCAGAATGGAGAATGTTGAGAAAATCATACACATCTGGCCTTTCATTGTGGCAGTATTTAAGCACTGCTCCCTCCACCCCCACAAGATTCTGAGGGGAAAAACATCCAAGGAAAGTAATGAGGATACAGAATAGATATGTGACTTCAAATTCTGGGAAGCCATCCAGTTCACACATCCTCATCTGTGTAACCCTATCCACACTGGGAACTGGACAGCTGGTCTAACATTCAGCAAAGAAACAGCCCTTCCCAAAGCTGCATGAACATTCTCCAACATTCTTTTTTTTTCTTCATTTTAATTTTAATTTTTTATATTAATTACAGTTCATTCACTTTTTATCCCAACTGTAGCCCTCTACCTCATCCCCTCCCAATCCCACCTTCCTTCCCTCATCTCCTCTCATACTCCTCCCCGAGTCCACTGATAGGGGAGGTCCACCTCCCCTTCCATCTGAACCTAGCCTATCAGGTATCATCAGGACTGGCTATATTGTCTTCCTCTGTGGCCTGATAAGGCTGCTCCCCCCTCAGGGGGAGGTGATCAAAGAGCCAGCCACTAAGTTCATGTCAGAGACAGTCCCTGTTCCCCTTACTAGGGTACCCTCTTAGAGATTGAGCTAACACGAGCTACATCTGTGCAGGGGTTCTATGTTATCTCCATGCATGGTCCTTGGTTGGAATATCAGTTCCACCATTCTGAAGGTCTTTTACAAACCTACTTCCATGCAAATGATGTCAACCAATGAACCCTCAAGTACCCAGCCTTTCACACACAGAAGGAGCTTAGAGATTTGACAAAGTGTAAGCAGAAGTCACATTACCCAAATTGTGGTGGTCCATAACACAAGAATCCATGCCATCATCAGCCAAGCTAGCACTATATTAGACAGGTTAGGTACTGTACAAAATAGATGTTCTAGTGAGCCACAGCAGGACAATACCAGAGTAAGTACAATGGGAAATTGAAGTCTAGGCCTTATTTACAAACTGCTTCACATCTGCCCAGATATCAGCATATAAAGGAAAGACCTCCGTTATGTTGCTTCTACAAACCATTGGAAAACTGTAGCAATAGCGTGACATCTGTGGGTATTCCAAATGAAACGTATGTATCTGAAGATTCAGAGTTAACAAGAACAAAAGAGAAAAAAAAACATGGCACCTTCCTCTTTATGGGCTGGCGTAGAACTTTGCCAGCTCCATCCATTTACCTGCAAATTCCATGATTTTATTTCTCTTAAGAGCTGAATAATATTCAGTTTTGTAAAGGTGCCAAATACTTATCACCCACTCCTCAGTTGATGGACAGCTAGGCCACTTCTATTTCCTGGATATTGGCACTAGTTGCCTGATATTGCCTGGTTCATTGGCACAATGAACACAGATGAGCAGGTATCTCTAAAGTAGGATAAAGTCTTTGAGTTACATGCCTCAGAGTGATATAGCAGGCTAACGTGCTGTAGCCAGAGGTACAGAAATTAGTAAGTGGTTAATTAAGGGAGGGAAGAGAGAAAGAACTGCTGTAAATGCTTAATGGAATTAATGGAACAGGAAGAGTTAAAATAGGATGGAAGGTTGGGGGTAGGATAGATGAAGGAACAAAGGGGGCAGTAAACAACGTTGTAGACCTTTTGAAAAAGTCATATGGAAACCTACTTAATACTGTAAAAAGCTTACACACACGCACACACACATACACACAAATGCACAAATTGCAAGTTCAAGATGAGCCTAAGTTGATTAGTGAGATGAGGCTAGCCTGGGCAACCTACCAAGACCTTGTCTCAAAACATAAAGAATAGAGATACAGCTCAGTGGTAGGACTCCTGGCTAGTATTTACAAGGCCCTGAAAACAGAATGACCTATAAATTTTACTCTTTTGGAAAAAAAGACAGGTTTGAGTCTATGTGCATTTGCAAAATCTATAACTTTTGGCTGGACAGTGTTTAATATACAGAGTGTCATCACGTATCTGTAGGACAGTAAAATACAAAGAAATGTCTTCATTAAAAAGCAGGTGACCTTTTGTATAATTTCATTTAAAACTACAATGGTCATAGACAAATTCAAACCACAGGGTGTTAACTTGAGAATGTGCTCTAAATGGTATTCCTTTCCACAGTCAGTCCTGCTCCCAATAGACAACCATAAACCATACCCCTGTCTCAGCCATGACCACCTCCCATATGACAAGGATGCCATTTCCTATCAAGCTCCTCTCATACCTCCCACTACCCGTTCCTTCAACACCAACTCTTCAATTACTGGTTCTTGTGGCCAATATTAAAACACAAGGCCAGATGAGATTTACAAAGAGGAGTGAACTCTGTGGAGATATATCCAGATATAAGGCTTTCAGTTAATTCAATATTAAATGAAATTCATATCCAACCAATTCCATAAAGCTTCGTGTGCTCAAAATTTCAATTTTTTAATGTCTTTACAGTTTATTAGTCCTTTCCTTAGAAATCTGCGACATCACAGCAGAAGAAATCACTGTGGACTCTCTACTCCTTTGTCTTTTGCCAGCACCAACATTATTTTCTACAGTTCTCTGACCTTCATTCTGATCTTGTGTACCTTTCCCTCTCCTCTGGAGGTCTTTTTCTTCTCACAAAGGCCATGCGTTTCAAGTCTCTGTTTACGTTCATTCTTTTCTGCATAATCCAAAAGAATATCCAAAGCCTGTTGCCTTGTCACAACCAAAATAAGTTCTGAATCCAAGTACAAAGATAACATCTTGTATGTGTGTGTGTGTGTGTGTGTGTGTGTGTGTGTGTGTTTGTTGTTGTTGTTTTTGGTTGTTGTTGTTTGTTTTGTTTTTTACATTTTGGCTAGCTTTTCCCAAGTTTCTGTATTTGGTACTCATACCTCCCCAAGGCGAAGGACACTAGTTTGTTTCCTCTTCCTCTGAAGCTGATGGGTTGACTGAACTTCTGGTCTGAGTTGTTACTATATCATTCATGATGGCAGCCCAACTCCAACAGTCAAGAAGGAAAAGAGGGCAGATGTGCCCTCTCCAGTCATGTCTCAGTTCTTCCCTGCTTGTTCCTATCAGTATCCCTCACTGTGCTACGGATAAGTCCAGACTATGTTGTTTTGAAAGCTGCTTCCTGGCCACCTATCTTACAAACCAACTGTATTGGTTGATTTTATGCTATTATTATCACAATACTTGGCAGAAAGAACTTAAAGGAAGTATCTTGGTTTTGTTTACTGTTGCTGTGATGAAACGCCTGGAAAAAAAGAAGTAGGGAAGAGAGGCTTTATTTTATTTCCCATCACCATCCATCACTATGGGAAGTCAAAGTAGCTGGGACTCATCAGCCACATAGTTAAAGGTAGAGGGTGAATATGCCAGCATATTTACTGCTGAGCTCCCTCTCTCTTTTTCCTTCAGCCCAGGATCCAGCCCATTGGATAGTACTGTACACATTTAGGGATAGAAGGGCTCTTCCCACCTCAACTAACATAATCAAGACAATGCTCCATAGGTCTATATGTTCTAGGCATTCTTCCCTTAAGACTACTTCTCAGACAATTCTGGTTGTATCAAGTTGACAATTATAATTAACCATCTTAGCAGGGAAGATTCAATTTTTCTTGCGGTTTCATGGAATTTCAGGTCATTGTGCAGAACAAGGCATGGTGAGACAACTCAGATTATATAATAGTGGTAAGGATGTGAGGTAGACTATTCACATCACTGAAGAACTAGAAGCAGAGAATAAGGCTATAGCAGGATCGAAACAAGAACCTTCAAAGCCCCATTCCTGGTGATCCACTTTCACCAGTGTTGTCAACAATGTTCTCTATCTGTCCCACCTCCTAAGGTCCTAAGAGCAAACCTAAGTACACCCACCACAGGTCACCCTGAAGAACCAATGGGTTTATTGAGCTCACTTGCAGAGCATCAGTGAGGGGTCACCAACAGGAATATAGGTAACCCCAAAGCAGCCACACTGTAAAGTCTTCACCCAGCATGGATGATGGTTTCCCCAGAGCTGGAAAAAATGGCAGCCCCTCTCTAGTCTTCAATAGTCTATGTATTCTAGTGCCTCCATAAGCCTGCAAGGTCACATTACATGCTATCAGGCCAGAATGCATACAAATGGCTGGGAAGAGTGACTGGCTACTCAGGGAAGAGTCCAGTGATCCTCTCCACTGCATTCTTATATGAGGGAATTTCAACCATCCACAGGCTTGACTGTGATGGCACAGCTGGTTTAATGAATAGGGTGGCCCTGCTACTAAGAGGATAGGGCCTTCCAATGACTGGCCATCCTCACTTCCTTGCAATTAACAGCTTCCCAGAATAGCACCACCAGCTGGACAACATAGGATCAAATCATGAGTCTGTGGGAATTTTTCAGATGCAAAACTTAACACGAGCTGTCTTAGTCAGTCCCCTATTGCTGTGAAGAGACACCATGGCCATGGCAGCTCTTATAAAGTTAAGTATTTAATTGAGTCTGGCTTACAGTTCAGGGGTTTAGACCACTGTCATCATGGTGGAAAACATAGCAGCTTGCAGGCAGACACGGTGTGAGAGGTAGTTGGAGAGTCCTACATGAAAATTGGCAGGCACCAGTAAAAGGACCTGGCTTGAGCATCTGAAGCACCGAAAGCCCACCCCCAATGACACACTTCCTCCAACAAGGCCAAACCTCCTAATCCCTGTCAACTAGCACCAAATATGTGAGCCTGTGGGGACCATTCTTATACAAACTACCACACCAGCCATCTGTAACCCTAACCAGACGGTGCTCAAGACAACTTAGTTACTCTCCTCTCACCTCCAACCTCCAACACTGGCCTGTCATGTCTCGAATATCACTTTCTAGGAAGCATCCTGGGACCACCTCCTCCCTTCCAAGAAAGATCAAGGAATACTTTCCTAGGCAGTACTTCCTCTCAGTGGTATTTGGCACATCTTATCACGATTGCTTTATTTACCTGCCATTGTTAATACACTATAAAGAGGAATTGTACCCAAGCACTTGGAATAATGCCTGACTCATGGGAAGTAGTCAAAAAAATATTAATTTACATAATGAGATGATGATAGCTTAACTGCAGTGATAAAAGTGAAGATGCATAGAGCACAAGGAAGAACCTGGTAGAACCAAGCAGGACGTGGTGGCAGAAGAGAATGAAAAGTGACCTTCACTAAGAAATAGGCAGATGTAACAAATTCAGGAATCAAACGTGGGCTATGTGTAGAAAATGAATTTGAGGGTTCAAAGACATCTACTTCCGAGGTCTGTGTCTTAGCTGAGACCTCACCATTGTTCCACTCCAGGAATAAAAAGCTTGTCAACACATTAAGTGAAACTCCTAAAGCATTACTAAGACACACAGAGATCTGTATTTCCAGGTTCTGCCAAGATCTCCAACCTCTCTTTGTACTTGTTTTCTTCTGAACCACCTCACCAGTCATGGTGAATTTCCACTGCCCTCATCATTCTCTACCCAACATGTGAACCCTAGATGCTCACTGGACTTCCTGCTTCTTCCTGATTCAATAAAGTCCCATTTCCATGTGGAGGATGTTCTCTCAGTTATGGAAGCCACCTCCAGTGTCCCTCCGTGACTGGCTAGACATTAGCTTTAGCTCCATCACTAAGGATTTGAGCGAGATACAGTGCTACACACCCATCAGTCCAGAACCTGGAAGACTGAAGCAAAAGGATCTCAAATTCTGGGCCAGCCCGGGCTTCATAGTAAGAACTTGCATTATAAAATTAATGTGATAAAATTTGACTGTTTGTTCACTTGTTTTGCACACAGAAGATCCACCTAGCCTGTCTGTATTAGAGTTTCCACAAAGACGTGCCAACCTTTCCTTTCATCATCATACCTCTTGCCACACAGTCTCCCTAGCCAATTGTTCAGCAAGTTTGTTGAATGAATGAAAAAAAAGGAATAAATGTAACAAGGTGATATTTGGTCATATCTCCCCTTGCACGAGAGCAGGTGTATATATTAATTACTTTTTTATTGCCTTGATAAGATACCAGGACCAAACCAACTAGATTTACAGTTTCAGAGGATTAGAGTCCATGGCCATCATGACAAGGAACATGGCGGCAGGCAGGCAGGCAGGCAGGTGAGGCACTGCAGAAGTAGCTGAGATATTACCTATTAAATCACAAGCATGAGGCAGAAACAGCTAACTGGGAATGGCTCTGGATATTTGAAAATTCAAAGCCTGTCCCCGGTGGCACACTTCCTTCAACAAGATCACTCCAAAACAGTCTACCGACTGGGGACTACATATTGAAGTACATGCATCTATGGAGCCATTCTCTTTCAGAGTACCACATTGTGAAAATGCAGAATGTGATACAAAGTGCCAAAAAGATAAAGGATGCAGTGACAGGCTATCTCACTCTCTAAGAAGAAGGTCTAAGGGAAAGCAAATTCAGCTCCCGAGAAAAGCACAGAACATAGAGAGGAAACAAGACAGAATGGAATTTTGTTATGAACTGAGCATCTCGTATTAAAAAGTATGAAATCTGAAATGTCCAAAATAAAAAATTTTGTGAGAAAAAAATGTTACATAAACTGTACATAGTGACAATATTAAAAATATTGTTTAAATCACTTTATTAATTCAATTTCTCATCGTTGATAAAACAACTGAGAAAAACAACCTAAAGGAAAAAGAACTTCTATTCTCTTTCATGGGCTCAACGAGTTTAAGCCTTGGTTGCTTGATTGTACGTAAATGTCCTGGCGGCAGATGTATGCGGCAGAGTGGCAGAGGAGCACTGCTCGTTCTTGGTGGACAGAAAACATTGGAGTGACAGGAAGCAACCGGGGACAATAAGTCCCCAAATGCCTGGGTACATTTACCCATACCTCCTAACTTTTCCATAACCTCTTAAAATAGCTTGACCAGCTAAAAGCCAAGCTCTCAACATGTGAAGCTTTGAAGGAATGTTTGATTTCCGACCATAACAGTCTACCCAGCCCCATGAAAGTCTCATGAGATTCTTATGACGCAAAATGACATTGGTCCAACTACAAAATTTCCTGTTGTTCCACTCTGCTCCAGTTCCTATGGCTTCGCTATTCGCATCCCACACTGGCCTCTGTTTAGTGGCTCTCCTCAGTGTCTGTAGATTTCCTAGGCAGGTACTCCACATTTCCAATGCCTTAGTCATCCAAAAGTCTTCACTATAGGCTAAGCTTCACCCTCATAGCTTCAGGCATTTTCGTCTGACGGGCTCCTTGCAGGGACACCAATCCTAAACACAATCTTAGTTTTCCAGACCTTCCTTTAAAATCATGAAGGAAGTCTCCATGATGCTAAAACCCCATACACATTCTACTTGCTTACAGAACCAACACCAGATACATATCACCAAAGTCTTCATCCAGTTCCAAGAGCCCTTTTGAACTATGAATGTAGGGGCTTCTGTATTCCTGAGATTCCATCAAAACACTTCCCTAGGCAGCGTAATGCAAGCATGATGGCCCAGAATAATAATGGCCACTACAAAGTCCACACACATCAGCCCTCTGTTCAGCTCCTACCAGGAATGCCCCTTCCTGTCAAAGCACCCAGGAAATCTTTACAGTTGCTACTGAGCAGACATACTTTCTCCTCCTTCACTTCTGCCTCTCTCCTCTGAGCTTCCAGCTTTCTCCTTCCTTCTGGCTCACCAATATCTCTCTATGACCTTTCTAACAAGCCCCACTTTCTGGCCCAGCCCTGTTTTCCCAGCTACTCCTTCTTCCTAGAATTCTTTTCCTCTCACACAGGTCAAATCTGTTCTACCTGCCCCTTCTCAGAAAGTTCTATAGCCAACTACTGAAATGCAGGATGCTGCCAATAACTCAGCGTGTTTATTCTCTGTTCCTTCATTCTTCTGCTTTCCCATAATATTTATTATCATCTTTCAAACTACTAAATAATCTACCTATGTATTATTCACCATTTATTGATGGGCTTTACCCAACTCAGATATAGGCTCAATGTAGGGTCTGCGCCCATTTGGTTCGCTGATTGTCCGGTGCCCAAACAGTACCTTGCATAATCTAAGCACACAGCTCTTACTGTGTGGAAACAGAAACTAGGTATTAAATATCAACTTACTGAATCGGAAACTATTTATTGAATTTGAAACTATTTCACTTTAAACAATTGATTCAGTGCTTTAATTTTCTAAATGTACTAGGTGCAGGAGGGGTGTAAACCAGAACCCTAAAAGAAAAAGAATTCACTCTACCACCAAATATACACTGGTTCTAAATCTTTCCTCTAAATATCGTTTTAAGTTTCTTTAGCACACGGCTGTGAAATTCTGAAGTAAAAGGACAGATATTTGCTTACAGCGTTTGCTACCTGAGACAACAGTGCATATTCTTCATTACAACAAACACAGCTCATTCCTTACAAAATTAATTATTCCCAATAGCTTGGTGTAACTGTGGATGTCTTTCCCTATTTTCTGTTTCCTTTATTTATAAAACATTGTGAGATTCTCGCTTGTGTCAGCATTGGACACGGAAGGCAACCTCGGGGACATCAAAATGCATCTGTGTCACAGTAAAGAAGTCACAGACTTCCTCTTGGATAACTGATCAAAAGAGAGCCCAAGTGTGAATTCTCCGCTGCTAGCCCTGTCTTCTGTCTCACCCTCAAAAAGGCTTTACTCTATATGTATTTGAACAGCACAGAAAGTATCACAGAGAAAAGGGATGAGGGATACTTTACCGAAATCTTTAAGGAGTTTTACAAGAGATTAAATCGATGACCCTAACTGACCTAAAAAACAAACACTAGTTCAAACATATCATTTATCAAGCAGTACCTGCATGATCTTTGCAGCACTTAGGGTGCATAATTTTCAACTTGCTTGCTATTTTCACCAAATTATCGTTATATCACACATACTCACAGACAAGCACTGGTCTCTAGGTCAGGGGCACAAAAGTATACATAAGTTAAGATTAAAGCTATATATTAGCTGCGGTTGCAAAAATGATCGCATAATCAAGTCAAGCCAAATAAGGTTAGTTGTTACCTTGTTTTCTTAGGCTGGATGTAGAGCAGGACCTGTCTTAAGTGACATACTACACTCCAAAGGACGGCAGTCACTCAGCTGAGAGGCCCAGGGTAAGTGCCAGTCTCTCGGAATGTAAGCGATCTTTTTATTTTCCTAAAGTGCAAGGACACGCTTACTTCCTGGATCACCTTGGATACTGACAAATGATCTTGCTCATGGTCTTATTCACAGCCTCCGTTACAGGACTCAGCAGGTGAGCTGACGATATCTTATTCCTGCCTCCCCATCTGCTCCCCACATCTTGCATGAAAAGATTGTCACCCCACTGTTTCTGACTTTGGGGAATGGTGGAAAAGCTGCACACCCTATATCAAGAAATGCATAGATAAAACACCTCGGCCCAGGGTCAGAGTACGTTCTCTCTTATTTTAAGAAGTATTATCATTAAAACAATGTTTTGACACAAACTTGTGACATATGTGCCTACACAACCAATTTACTGTTCCCAGGGTTAAAAATATACACTGCAATGTGTTTGATGTATTAACATAATCATGGCCTCAAAAAAATATGTGTGGTAGCAGCAGCATCCAAGAGGCTAAAGTAATTCTCACTTTGGGGTGAGTAAAATCACAATTAAACAAGAAAAATCCAGATTGGGGACATCATTTCTGCACAGCAGCTAAATATATTACCATATTACATGAGTACTCTGCATTCAGTTTTCTTTTTGTTGCTTTTATAATTAACCTCCAGGGATACTATCTATAATAAAGAAGTAGAAAATAACATGCCATTATAAAGGCATTTCTTTCCAAAACTCTTATAACAACTCTAAGCAAGACCAAAATGAGAAGCCATCCACCTACATTATCCACGCCAACATGTCCACAATGCAAAAAAAAAACAAAAAAAAAACAAAAAAAACAACGGACTTTTCCTCAGGGTTAAACCTGTCAGGTCCAAATTCTGGCAGCTGGACAGAAGCCAGCATTCCTCTGGAACTTATGAAGCCTCTTCCGCTCTGCCAAAGAAGCCATTTCTTTATCACTGGCAGAAGAGACATGGCTATGTGTGGTACCTATTAGCATATCAGAGTACAAGCTGGCCTCTAGGCTCCTTCAGTGTCACAAGTACCTGTTACACATTTCAGAGTTTATGCTGGCGTCCTGGCTCTTCTCACCCTGCTCCTCCCTTGCTCTAAAGGTCTCCAGCACGTGGGCTTCTGCCCCATCCCCCACCTCCAGTTTCTCATACTTATACCCCTGCTATTTCAGCCACTCTCTCTGTCTCTCTCTCTGTCTCTCTGTCTCTCTCTCTCTCTCTCTCTCTCTCTCCTTTCTCTCTTAGTTCCCTGTCTTGTCCCTCTCTCTTGGTCATCTCTTTCCCTCCTTCTCTCACTCTGCTCCCCTGTCTCTCCTCTCAGGGCCAAGTCTAGTCAGCTGAACATGTCCAATCTACTACTTTCTCTCCCTGCTCTAGACTTTTCTAAACTCCTCTGGTGGTTCTCTCGCTCATATCCATAATAAAAACCTTTCACTTAACCATACCTTGGAGTACTCATGTCTTCAGTTTATATAAAAACAACCCAGTACTTATGAAGAAAAAAAAAAAGACAATGTTATTCTTATCTGAATGACACTATCTCACATTCTAAAAAGACTTCAAAGTAGTCATGAGAAAATATCTTCAAATGATTCAAACTGAGTCTCTCTTTTCTTAAGAACAAGACATTCTTTTAATAGTGTAGAGGTAATTTGTGAAGTTCAGCGACATGGACAACCGGAGTGGACAATCACGGAGAGTCCTTCACACAGGTCGGTATGGATCCCTCTCCGCACAGAATGTCACTGATCAGTTAGGACCTAGGACATGGGGCAGCTATGTGGCAGTGTCCCGGTGGGATGGCACAGCTCCTGTTATAACTTTGACAGCCTCACTTGCCGCTGCCCACCACATCAGCTGGTCCCTGGCTAGTACTGGGTGCCTCTCAGTACACTCAAATTCCCATATCTCTCCTCAAAAAGATCAGCAGTATGCGGCGTTAGTGTGTAGATCTAGCAAGCACCTGAGGCAGTGTGGAGAGCCTCCCTGAGGCACGGGGAAGGTACTCCCTAAAAATATCTTGTGTGTCTCATCATGTGTTCAATTTTCCCAGTGTGGAGTAAGCGTATAATTCCTTTAGAAGCAAAACCTGTCACCCATTCAGGGAAATATTATAATATATAAAAGTACTTTAAAAAACTGGCCGGCCATCGCTGACAGTTATTTAAAGAGTAGCTATCTTTGTAGCAAGTGCTAAGTATTTTGTGCTTAGAACGCCATTTAATATTGACAGCACCCCTACTGCCGCCTTGATTTTACATCTGAAAACCCCTATGTTGCCTTTGTTCTTGTAGGTACGCAAAGCTGACCCGGGACCAAAAGCCAGGCAGCACATTTGTAAACGTTTGTTAATTCAACCAAAGGTACAGATGTTTTTAAGTATAAAAATGGATGCCGGGAATTCTGAACAACAAAATAAATAATTATGATAACACACGACGAGCAGGGCAGCAAAAGTGACAAAGACCAAATTTAGATGAGGAGAGAGAGTAAAGACGGGGAATGAGGTGCAGCTAGCAGCAGGCCTGAACGCAGATTATGTGCATCAGCTAATAACACCGAGTCACCCAAAAGGCACTGGTCACATTAAGGAAAGGAACATACATACTCCCCCTTCGAGTCACTTAAGCAACAGTGGGTCCAAATTTGAATTCTCTACTTACTGCTACCACATCTTTTGTCCTCTGCTGCGTGAGTCTGAATCTGTGTCTGCCTGAAGGAGATTTTCCTGTAAATCTGTCCCCGTGTCTGTCTCTTTGTATGTGTGTTGTTGTGTGACTGTGTATGTCTGTATGTGCGCAGCTGTCTGTCCCTAAGAAAGGTTTTGCTCTGTGTTTATTGAACTGCACAGAAATGATCAGATGGAGAAGGAATGAGATACTTTACAGAACTTTAACAGAGCTCTACAATGGATTATGTCACTGGCTCAAAAAGACCCAAATGACCTAGACAACAAGCATCATTGTTTATCAACCCATATTCATACATGGCTGCTTCGAGAATTTCTGGTGAATTTTAGGAAGTTGCTTTCAACTTCTGTATTTGTTACTTTCAACAAAAGGTACACATGCATTATCTAGGCCAGGACCAGAAAGGTAAGATAGCAGCTATGCATTAGCTTGGGTTGTGAAAGTTGATTACAAATCTAGGCAAGAGGGATTGATGGACATTATTCTTTTAAAAGCAGGTGAAACAAAGAGTTTGAGTAAGCAGTAGGAGAGCAACCTTAATTGACTGCAAGGCGTGTTGCTTACTTTGGCAGTGAGGTTCAGCAAAGATTCCGGTCTCCTGGAACGCAAGAGGTGTTTTCATAATGTTGTATCTTTGCAGGCACACTCAGAGGGTAGGACAATGGCAAGACCCTCACAAGCAGGAAAGTCAAGACTCAGAGGTAGCACACAGCATCCCATATTCACAGAGATGGGTGAGGCTGTAAGCAAAAGCAGAGCAGAGCACAGCATCTTACTAAGGACAACAACTGAGACCAACAAGCAAGAGCAAGAAGCTGAACAAACTAGCGTGGACTCTTGCTGCAGGTAACCAGCTTCTTTCCACCAGCTATGAGAACAGTCAAAGTGTCAGAACAGTTGGGCATCACATCTTTACTTCAAATGGCAGGGTCCAAAGAGTCCCAAAGTAAAAATATCTCTCAGACAGACTCAAAGTTAAAGTAGCTCCAGCCTTTGAGCAGCAGAGGCCACAGTGGAGTTGTGGGGGCCAGGGCAATGACCAGGAAAGAGCAGAACCCCAAGAGGCCAGAGGCTGCAGATCCAATGGCTTCAAAGTACCCTTCCTGCGTGTGGTGCCACGTGGAACCTGCTGCACCACGAGGGATCTGAAAACTTACAGTGCCAGCAACTGGCTGCATCAGTTAGGGCTGTTCTCAACTCTTCAAAAGCGACTGTTTGCATTCTCAGCAGCTAAATGAGACACCTTTATCCAAGACCCCCAACCTCCGGGAACATGGAGGAAGAAGGATCAGAAGAGCAGGAGACTGTGGAAGAACGCTGGGAGATGATGTTTTCTGGATATGCCATGGCCAGGGCACTCATGAACAAGTTCCTGTTGTCTTGACAAGGCCAAGCCAGTAAGACCTGTCACCCTTGCAGCATAAAGTGTTAATCACATACAGTGTGTTAAAATCTTTTCAAAAGGAGGACATGAAGGTTGAGGGGACTGTTGAGGAGATATGGGGTGGGGGAGAAGCTAGGGGTACCTGTGATCAACGTAAACTGTCAGAGAATAAATTTGAAAATAAGTCAAGAGAACAATTGTCTCCAGTGCTCCAGCACTAAAGCCTTTCACAAACCAGACTCGTAGCATCTCACATCTGAGAAGACACACAGTAACTCCTCTTCTGCTGTGTCTGCCTGCTATGCCTGTCCTTTCCAGTATGAACTCCTTTTTTTCCCCTCTGAGGCAGTCTCCCTCCTACACACATGACTAAGATAATCTCCTTGGGAGAGGCTTTTGTGTGGTCTTTGGTTTCGGCTCTGTGTGTATGTGAGAAATTAAAAGTCGGCAATTCTCCATAAGCCCACATACAGCTTTACTCATTGCCGGAAGGGCCCCAAACCTGAGGGCCTCTCTTTCAAGTACAAGGTTGCTAGTGTGTCTCTCTAACACCCACAGGACCCATGTATTTAAGGCATAGTCTCCACTAAGCCACTCCTGGGAGGTGGCAGAGCCCTAGCAAGCGGGCCTGGTGCTGGTCCTCTGGATTGAAATATGCCCTGGACATGCAGCTCCGCCTCCTGCCAGCTCATATGCAGCCAGTTTGTGCTGTGATTATTTGTTCCATCAAGCGCTCCTCACCATTGCTCCCAGCAGCATCCTAAGCCAAGGAGGGCCATGATCGTGAAGTGGGACTTCTGAAATCATGACCCAAAATAAACCTCCTTTTCAGGAGTTAATTTACGGTGGGAAAGGAGAGCTGAAGAGCGCATCCGTGTTAGTCATACATAGGACAGAAAGGAAGGAGATGGCCAGGAGTGGAGAAGAGCTGGAAACTGTCCTTGTGTACAAGAAGGCATCGTTTCTCTTCCTGCCCCCAGGTGCTAAGTGGAGCCTTGTGTAGCACCCTCAGGCTTGAATCACCAGCAAGCACGAACCTTCAGAATGCCTGGGATGGTGAAAAGCTCTCTAACCCTCCACGGTCCTTAACACTCGAGGTATGTTCCAGAAGAGAAAACAGGTGAAGACAAGGTGTTTGCTCTCAACTTCCGACCATCATCCTTTGCTCGGCACACAACTCTGTGCTAAACCTTCAAAGCTAGTCAGAGCTTCCGTGGTTGTGGAGCGCTAGAGAACACTGCAGTCCCAACACCATGTTATCTTGTGCTGTCTTATGAAGTGCCTAAGTGAGTATTTATTGCCTATCTCTGTATTTTGAACTAAGATCTTTACAAATCCTTTGGGGATGTGTAAATAGACCGCTAGCTTCCACCAACCTGAAGCTACAACTGTTGTCAGACAACGTGACTCCCATAGCAGGAACCCCTGCTTTGCTGTAACCCACCTATGTATTTGAAAACACGTTTCCACCGCTGCGTCTGAAAAGTTTACTGATTTATAATCCCCTTTGTTTTAGTACTGTAAGAATGTACTGGAAGAATTTCCATGTTGGAACATGGTGTTTGGGGTAACCTGGATCTGTGTTCCAGACACAGGGCCACTCCTATATGGTTGCAAAATAACCTGTTTCCTAGTCCCTTTGAGAGATGGCTGTGTTCTGTGTGGCCACTGAATTCTTCCCCTTCTTATGCTTGGTAAGTGCATTTGCCAGAAGGCTCCATCTGGTAGTCCCCACCCACCCCCAGCCTCTCCCCATACAGCCTGCAGAAGTTAAAGCCTTAACCCCCAAAGTTAAAACCTGGGAAACTGGGTGAGCAAGATGGCTCAGCAGGTAAAGGCATTTGGTGTTAAGCCTGATGTTCCATAGGACCTGCAGGGTGGAAGCCAAATACAGACCCCTGAAATCGTGCTCTAGCCCAACACACACACACACACACACACACACACACACACACACACACACACACCGAACATTAAAAAGCAAAACAAGAAATTACACATGCACTTTTTTAACTAGATTTCAGACTTCTATGGGGAGCAGAAGGGAAGAGGACAGAAAAAAGGGGTTGGGGGAGAGGATCTCAAGATTTCTAAACAGCACCAGTCTACTGTGGAAGCCCCGCTGACATGTGCCCTAGGTAGCCAAGCTCACCAATCCCTCCGGTCTTAAACTGACAGGTCACTGTACCAGCCCAGGACCTGGGCACCTGGCACTGAGAGCATCTGAGCTTGTGACCTTTAAAGCCTGCCCCTGAGCAACTCAGAGAGAACGCCAGCGTGTGTTCAGCAACCATAAAGCAGCTTTCTCTTTCTACTGGTAGACTGGAAGACCGAAATATTACCTGGGGAGGGGGGGAGGGGCGAGCACTTCCTCCAGCCGCTATCTGATACGCTTTTCCTGACTGTTTTTAATCTGACAAGAGCTGAATGAACCCACATGGAGCCTCTTTGTGTTTTAATTACACTTAGCCAAACCTCTAGGAAGAAAAGGGAAACAGTGCCACCTAACTGTCCGAGAAGCTTTGTTCTTGAGGTTGACTTTTCTCCCCTCCTGTTGCCGCATGTTAATTGTCAACCACTGCGAGCATGCCACTACTTGCAATTCATTCTTATCTCAGCTGATAATGATTTCACAGGAGGAGATGCACAGCAGCCATGTTCTCAAGAGCAGAAGGGCAGTTTCACTGCACTTTCACAGGTAAGGCAGCGTCCTCCAGCCTTTGCAGGAGGCCCAGGGAATGCCGGGTTAACAATATGCTTTATTCAGCTAAACCTTGAGAATCTTCAGGTGACTTTCTTTCATGACACACTGACACATTCCAGATATCGTACGCCAACTTTTTCTGCTTCTTCAGCATCTAACTCAGGGGCTGAAGGAGATCCATGCTGCCACCTCAACCATGCTGCTCCTCCCCTGAAGTCACTCTCTACACTATGCCTGTGGATACAGAGTAAAGTAATACAAGCATCCAAAGATTGACAGAAATACCAGAGGTGGCTTAGAAGAAGAAAGAAAAGTGGGTGAGCCTGAGCCTGATGTTTCCAAACCCTTTAGGAAGCTTCCCTAAACTTCTATCCATAGCAGCAGTAGATAGGTAGGTAGATAGATAGATAGATAGATAGATAGATAGATAGATAGATAGATAGATGGATGGATAATAAAGCAAACAGCTGAACAATGGACTCCAAAGTCAATGCACCTTTTCTGAGAACTAAAGTCTATGGACAGAATCAGAAAGAGATAGAGAACCACCTACCCCCTCCCCCAGCCCTATTAGAGACACTGGATTTGAAAAAGAATGCTTCCCATAGCCTCTGTATGAAAATGCCTCACTTGGTGGAACTGTTTGGAAAGGATTAGAAGGTGTGACTTTGTTAGAAGTGTGTCACTGGGGGCAGGCTTGGAAGTTTCAAAAGCCCATGCCATCCCAATCGGTGTGACTTCCTCTCATTCACTTTTGCCCATGCTCCCACCCTGTCCCATCTGCCTGTCAACTACTGCTCCGGAGTTATGCCCACTTTGCTGCTGCCATTCTCGCAGCCATGATGGTCATGGTCTCACCTTCTGAAACCATAAGCCCCAGATAAAGTCTTTCTTCCATGAGTTGCCTTGGTCACGACATCGTATCACAATGAGGAAAAACTAGGGCAATGCCTTTATAAACCCAAGTCAACAGTGGTGACCACATCAGCAATATCAATAATAATCTCAAAAATCATCACATCCATGTTTGGATGGGTGTGGCTATGGGCTATAATACATAATACATTAATTTCTAGTCCTTATAAGCAACATTTATAGATAACATTATTTATTTCACGTATATTTCAGACTCTCAATTTTGAATATTTGTCAAACATCATTAAAATATTACTTGGGAGAGATGGCTCCTCAGATAACAGCAAAATAGAAATTTTTGCAAGATGTAAATTTTGTAAGAAGCACTTATTGCTTCTTACAATATTCAAACTGAAAGAATACAGTGTAACTTAATCCCACTCCACTCTCACCCAACTGTCCTGGCGAGAGAGTGGCTTATAACATGTTAAGCACATATGAAATGTAAGCACGAAGGACAGAGTCATAGCATGAAGGAGCTTGTGTATTATGGCTGAACTGAGGGTAGACGGGCCCAGAGACTACAAATAAGTTCCTCCTTCAGTTTGCTCTCTTAAAGAAATAGGATAGAGTACTGCAAAGCCCCTCACTGTTCAAGCTAAGAGTCACTAGTGTGGCTGCAGCAGACACAGGGAAGACCTGGGCTTCAGAAGGCTTTTCCATGCTACATGTCTGCACCCTTAGCACCACCAAACAGCACTAGAGGGCTAGAGGGAAAACACACACACACACACACATACACACACACACACACACACACACACACACACACACACACAAAGAGTATGCACAAAGACACAGCAAAAGGCCCAGATGGGTCTTCATAACAAGGACGAAAAGGACATTCCCCTGCCTCAACCCAAACCTCAGCAACATCTTCCCTGGGATCAGGGAAGTTGAAACATAGCTTTCAAACGAGGCTTCTCCAAGCCATGGCTTCAAGTGTTGAGGTACCCAGGGCTGAGATACAGGATCTCCTGTCCCCAGTTTTCTCACAGTGACAGAAAGCTTTCTCAGCCTAGAGGCATGAGATGTGCAAACAGAATTTTCTTTAAAACAAAATTTCAAGATTTACATGTTTAGAATGTTTTCATCTCCTCAAAGTAATGCCTTTAGCACACTATCTCTCTAAATATTTATCTATTTATTCAAGTGGTTTTTCTGTTACTCATTTTTTTTAATCCCAAGCACAGTCTATTTGACCACAGAACTATGCAAAATTACAATGTTAGACCAGGAGACTTACGGTTTTAATAAGTTTTCTCATTTTCTAAAACACCGAGGATATCTCATAGAATAAAATAAAATAATTCTGGATGAAGTGATAAATTCGACTGCTTCCACACATAAATGCACATCTGCATGAATTTACAGCTGCGCACACACACGTAACCGAACATAACATGTCTGCAAGCGTGGCTTCGCTGACAGCGAAGGTGGGTGGGAATGCAGTAATTACCGCGCTCCAACTTCAGACCATTTGGTCATTTTAAGCCATTTAAATCTCCGAGTGCACAATCTAACCTCTGGTGGTACCCAAACCAAAACTAGATCCTAAAATATACAACCAGGAATGTAACTGATCACAAATATAAGTAATACCCGACCGACCAAGTTAACGCAAAGGCATTGACTGAGAACCAGCACTCAATCCTAATATTTTCATCATCAGGTTTAAATTTTGAAAAAATAAATAAATAAATAAAGGTGACTTTAGAAATATCAACATTCATATGAAACAAGTTCAACTACATAAAATAATAGTCCTGAAAGGAAAGAATAGCTGCTACTTCCAAAGTCTAAGTAAAAGTAATTTGCCTCTTAGTAAATAATCTCTTGTCCTTATCATTGCAAGTAACTGAATGAATTTCTTTAGAATTACCCAAAGCGCTGGTCAACAAATGGGAATAAAGGCCAGCTTGTCACTCAGGGAGAGCTGTTTTAATTTTGCATTTCAGGAGTGGCATGGGCAAGGCTATCGCATGCGACGCCCCGAGGCCACACGATCTCCCTGCCTGCCGTGGATGTAGCACCACACCTGATTTTCACAAAGCTTACAGACCTCACTTACACTTGTCTAGATTTTGAGCTTCACTCCATTTCTCATGAGACCAAAAAAAAAAAAAAGCTTAGCTTAGCATTGTTCTAGTGTTTCTTGCTTTCTCACACAAAGACAGCACTAGATAAACTGAGAAACTCATACTCTGCTTAAAAAAATTTCCATGTATTATTTATGCTTTGGGGAATCATGTCACTGCTCAACCTGGACCAGCGATTTCATTGGCCCCCTCCAGTGTAAATCTAGATATAGCTGCCAACACTGACTTTTAGTCTCTAGGATAACCAACCTGACCAGGTGTGACAGCATGTGTTTACAGTCCTAGCACTGAGGGGCAGAGGCAAAACGGCTCTCAAGTTCAAGTGCAGCCCGTGCCAGATAGTGAGACCTTGTCTCAAAACCACACACACACACACACACACACACACACACACACACACACACAGTTCACAACCTGTTAATTTCTCCATTTTATTACATATGTACATGTGTTGACTGATTTGAGAATCTACCAAGTTACCTTTCTACTAATTACACTTTAGGATTCCAAGGAAGATGTTAAAAATGTTTTGGCAAAGTCTGATAGAGTTGAAATCCCATAGAAGCAAACATTCATGAATAATTTTCCACATTGTTAGCTTAAACGTGTAAAGTGAAGCTGGGCATGATGACTATAATCCCATGATGGGGGCAGGGTGAGGAAGGGGCTGATGCAGGAGTATGACGAGTTCAAGGCCAGGCTGAGCTTCTTCGTGAGACCCTGTCTTGACAAACAAGAAGATGATACAAAGCTTGAGCTCCCAATGAAGAAGAGCATGTGGTCTGTGCACCTCATGCCACCGCCACCCACTTGTGTACCTGACAGGAGTAATAAGATGCAAAATCTCAGGGATGCAAAGAGGGAAGGCTTGGTTTCCTGTAACTTCTTTAAAAGACTTGTAGTTTTTTCAGTTCCAGAAGGAAGATGCTTGGCAGTTTTCCATCATTTAGCTATGAAGGCCTCCGTGATAGAAATTTCAAATGGCATGGATTAGAGAGAGACAGGGGCAAGGAAAAACAGAATGTGACAGGGTGAAAGAGAGGGAGGGAATGTCTTGGATAAAATTATCTCTCTACAGATAATTTAAGCTGTTTTGTTTTATCTCTGGTTTCAAGTGACATTTTTTTTAAATACTTAGGTTGAAAAAAAATACAAAGAACTGTTTAATGTTCACACACAAAGGCATTTCTATCACTGAATTTATCTTCACTTGTGGCCCAGAACTCAGTGAGAACCTTTGAAAGTACAGTGTTTGCAGTTTCCACAGAGTGAGACTTCTCTCTTCTTTTGTGCTGTACTGCAACAGGGTTCACACGAACAATGCAGAAATGACACAAGCAGCGAAGGTGTCCCTCATCTCTACAAGGGGTTCATTAAATCTCGCGCCTTTCCTTCCATCCACAGCACATGGTCTCTGAAGGCAGCACATACAGGAGCCAGCCTACCGAGGGCAGAGCTGGCGTAAAGGTGACTGTGTCCTCTTCCACAGGAAGCCCTGGAGGGACTGTGGATCAGAACAGAGTTTCTCTAGTAGGGACTTGACAGGGATGTCCTCACTCTCATTGGCATTCCCTGCCCTCTCCCATGCAGAAGCATGTTTTCCATTCCAACTCCTCTCCTAGAGCCACGGGGCTTCATACATAGCCCTGAATGAACTCCAAATGCCAAGGGTATTTCCTGAGCAGAAAAGACTGCCAGCTTCAAGCTGAGGCCAGGCATGTCACCTGTACTGGGGAACACCACTGACACAGAAGTCCTTGAATCACTCCCCAAGAGCATCACGTCACACATGACACAGAGGAGGCTCGGAGGACTCTGCCTGTGTTGGTGTCCCCCGGCCTAGCACAGCCTTCGCCAAGTTAACAATAAACATTTATAGGATGGATGAACATACTCTCACTTAGCAAAGAGAGTATGAGTGTCACAATTCAACTAAGCAAGCACACAAAGAAATACCACCCTATAAATAAAGTCCACTAAGCCATTGGATACTATTTTGCTACAAAACTTGGTTATGAAAACAAGTGTCAGTATGACACAAAACCAATACAAAACTCACAAATCTGATCCCCAGCATGAAAAGACAGCAGCTAAAAAAGGAGACAGACAGAATAGGACAGACACACACGTATGTATGCATATGTGTATGTGTACATGTATGTACATACGTCTATACATACAATATGCGTCTGGACTTAGAGAAAGCTCCATGGGCTGAGACCCTAGAAGCTAAATCTGAGTTCCAAATAAGCCACTACTCAGTTGGCGAGTAGATTTGAGCAAGGAAGTTGTTCAAGCTGCTATTAATAACTCAGATGATTACCACTGTGTGATTAGGAAAGACGCACTTCCTGTCTGACTACTCATCCATGCCACATCGACTAACATACATACTTTTTGTTAATGAAAGAATGTGAGTTTTGACATATTAAGAAGTTCTTTTAACTCAGGTAAACGACCGACTTTGGGTACTGCGACGGCATCTCTAATAATTCAGCTGTGTGGTGCGGAGGGCCAGGTCAATAGGGTGTAATGACACGGAATTAAAGAATATTCTCTGCCATAAAGCAAAAGATAAAAAGAGCATTGATTTTCTCTTTGACATCTGACTACTGCAATAACAAAATTGAGGGCTAAAGGTCAGCCGTGAACGTTCTCAATCAACCTGACTCTGCCAGTTACAAATGAATTCCCCATCCGTAAACAACTTTGTAGACCTGCCTTCTTGTACAGCGATCACTAAACTGACTCAGAGCATTTCCAATTTTATTCATGGGGTGTATCAGGCAGCTGTTACACTTTGGAAATATGAGGTAACAAACCCTTGATTAGCCAACAAGCTTCCTGGAGGGTACAGCAGAGCAGAGCCCTGTGTTTCCCAGCGTGATAGCATTTGCATCAGGGAAGTTTACCAGAAGGTCAGGACCTGTGTTGGGGAGCACAGAAGTAAGTAAAGAATCCCACAAGACAGAAGGGGTGCTGCACCCCTACAGTCACCCCAAAGCACTGTCTGAACGCATTGCCATGCTCCCATGTGCTTAGAGAGTGGAAGGGCTGGGTTCAGCTTCTGGCTTGCAACTCTTAGATTTAATATGGCTACTACAAAGGGCAGGAATCAATGAAACAAGAAACCAGTCAAGGTCTCTTTGTTTGTTTGATTGGTTGGTTAGTTGGTTGGTTGATTGGGTTTTATTGTTATTTTTGTTTGTCTTTTGTTTGTTTTTAATACATACCACCTGATGAACAAGAAGAGCATTATGGTAAATAAGAAATTAACACTTGATCAAAAGTAGAGCTGGAAGGTGCCTCAGTTTGTAAAATCCTTGCCTCTTGCAAACATGGAGACCTGAGTTCTATGCCTAGCACCCTCTTAAACACCAGCCTGTAATCCTTGAACTGGAGAAAATCCCAGGAGCTTGCTGGCCGACCAGTCTAGCTAAATGAAGAAGGTACAAGTTCAGGGAGAGACCCTGTCCCTAAAAATAAGGTGGAGAACAATTGAAGGACACACACAATGTGGCCATCTGGCATCTACATACATGAGCGTGTGTGTGTGCGTACATATCTCCCAACACACGCATACACACAAGTACACATATACCATAAACTAAGTAAGTTGACCCTGTGCAGACCTGTAAATACCAATACTTGAAAAGATGAGGCAGGGGGATTGCAAGCACAAGCCTCATCTAGGCTACGTATTTAGTTCAAGGCCAGCCTGAGCTATACAGAGATACCCGATTCAAGCAGGGGGGTGGGGGGGGAGGAAGAAAACATACATCCAGCTAATTATTCAGCTTAGAGTACCAGCAAGGAGCTATAAACAGCAGACCACAAACAACAGAAGGCATCGGTCAATAGAATCCGCTGTTTATCTTAGCAGCGTCCTAAATATGCAGCAAATATTTTAAGCATAGTGATTTCACATTTTCCTAAAATGCAGATTTCTATCTAATTTTTTATTAGATAGTGACTATCTCTTAGATCATATAAAACCCATTTTACCCAAGCCTCCAACTCTTTCTAATGTCTCCACAGCACTGAGGGCAGTTTCTCACTCATTCGCTTTCTACTTTAGGAACCCTGAACAAATACTCTATTTCCTAGGTGACAAAAATCAACAGGACAAGAAGACTCGGTGGGTTTTCTTCTATATGCCTGCTTCACTCGGTTATCTTCCTGTCGACACTCAAACTGACCTTGATTAAAGTCTTACTCTCATTTGTGGAACAGCAATGACACCGAAGACATTGCATTATGACATGGCCAATTGAAGAAACTAAAGCCAAGGGCAGAATCTTTGAACTGTCATGCATACAGACCTGAAGCCACGGAGCTATCATCTGCTCCGTGTTATTCATTCGAAGAGAAATAACGATAATGACCATGAGTAGGTTTTTAAATGCTGTCATGCAAGAAAGTTCCACTTTCAAGTGTGAAATATTCTGGAAAGCAGCTACCATAAATAAGAAACAATATATAATTGCTGGACCAGAAGCCTTTCCAGGAAGTGGAAAGTTCCAGAGCCATGATATGTATAGGATACCCAATACAGGGGAAACTGAGTAAGAGGTGACCCTTTGGCACTTCTGCAAATTTTGGAATTTCCTGGTCAGGAATAAAAGCTTTCTGTCCCAGGGCCTGCTCTTGGGCAGGGCTGAGAATGATGCATCCGGGTACACTATGCAACTACATGCAAGCTCGCAGTCTATCTGCAGAGGCAGCGACTGTGGTGTGAACCAAGTGGAATACAGGAGCCCCACAGCTGCAGAAACTGAAGGAAGCCTACCCCTGAAAACCTCTACAACCCGGCACTTAGAGCAACCCTTTCCACTGGACATGTACCACAACAAACCAAGTACCTACTGAAACCGTCCAATCCTTCTCACTGGGAAATAGCCAAAGCCAGGCAGCCAGGCAGCTTTTTCCTGGTCTTCTCTAAAACCCACTCAGCTTCTCCAGCTGCAGATCTGGGAAGAGGACCCCTGGGGGTTTTCCTTTGCCTGCCCTCTAATGCATCAGCAGTTTTGGCCATCCTGCCTCAGGAATGCCCCTGTTTCTACTCATCTCCCCTCCCACCTCCCTGCTCCAGGGAACACTAATTCCCTACTTGTCTGTTCTGTTTGCCTTGGTCCCCAGCTAGCTTGTGGCTACCCATCCTCAGAGTCCTTTGCTGTTCTGCAGAGCAAAATTAGCTCAGCCTGCTGGACTCTCTCACCATCGCCTTCAAGTCTGACTTGCAGGTGTCATTTATTTTTGTGATCACATGTTTATCTGTCCCCAAATTGCACTACAAACACCATGGAAGCCAGACTCCTGTCCATGCAGTTACTCTGACACAAAGAAAACCAGTGACACACTGTGGGTACCTGACAAAATGTCTCACATTCTCCTCCTCCTCCTCCTCCTCCTCCTCCTCCTCCTCCTCCTCCTCCTCCTCCTCCTCCTCACGGAAATGGGGAGTAGAGAATACAGAGTGGGGGAGATTGTTCAGCAGATAAAGTGTGTGCCGTATGAGCATGGGAACCTGAGTTTGGAGTCCAGCCCCATATGGAAGCACAACACAGCTCATAATCCTATCCACGGGGGCAGAGAGGAGGCAGGGGTAGAAGGGAAGAAAGGCAGATTCCTGGAACTCAGTGGTCCCTGGCCTGGCGCTGGCATTCTCAACATCTGTCTTCAGGAGGGACAAGCAGCATCCTGCAAAATGTCTGGCTTCATTGGGTGAACGCTTCAGGCCTGAGCTCAAAGCAACATAAATGCGGAAAAGGCTGTGCAGGTGGCAATGAGCGGCAACACTCCAAGGTGATGACAGACTTCCCGAAGTTGCTAAAGCGAAGCTGTGATGGCCCTTGGGGCTTTTGGAGTTAAGGTTTTGCTTTTTCCGATGTTCTCTCTCTCTCTCTCTCTCTCTCTCTCTCTCTCTCTCATGCACACACACATACACATAAATCATTCATACTTTCAAAATGAAAAATGACACTATTCTGTAAAACATGACAGTGAAATGTGTAAACAAAGGATCAATTTATGAGGGTCAGTGAATTGACAACTTTCTTTTCTTCCCCCAAAATCTTCTAATTCATTATTTTGCTAATGAACAAGTCACCCTTTGGGGAATGTGTGACTGACAACCTAAATGGTTCTCTTTACTTAGAAGAATGTTCCTACAGTACACTCTACTAAAAATATTGTTGCCAGTTCTACAAAGATGGATGTTTTGTCAACTACAAAACACCATGTAAGTCAAAGGGATGTCCTTATTCCTAAAACAGGAAGCAAAATAATCCCACATTTCACACTGAAACACCTCGGAACATTAAGACCATCTCTTCCCAGCCAAGCTACAAGTTTCCAGCTGGGTTTCTTATTAGCAACTGAGTGAGAATGTTATTCCCTCTGCTGGTTAGCACTGGGTATTCTGTGTCTACTTTGCCTCTGTGTCTAGCCAAACCATTGGTTTCTCTCATTGCCCCCATCCTTGGGTACCACCAATGAGCTGCTTTCCCCACTTGCCGGTCTCTTGATATTTGTTTTATTTTGTTGTTTTGATTTGAGTTTTACCACCCTGACACATAACGCCTCGGTGTTTCCTGCCTCTCCCCACTTATGTCAGCACCTGTTTCTGATGAGGACTATTTCAGCCTCTCTCCTGATATTTTAGATCTAAACTGATCTGCAGTCACCCTAGTCTCAAACACATTGACTCTGCTCTCCTGGCTCCCAGTTCACCAAAACCAGCATTCTTTCCTAATTAAAATAATGTATTAAAGAGTGGACAGTGATTTCATGGTTTCTTCCACCTCTTCTTTAGCTCTAGAGGAGGGAACTGAGACCACAATAAAAGAGAGAATGGGGGTCAGAGAGCTGGCGTTCCTGCTGACTGAGAATGAGCTGCTGGTACAATCCAAACCCACTTTGCTCCCAGTAGCTCTTCCTGGTAAGAACTTCCTACCTGCAAACCGCCCTTCATAATCGTGTGGACTTTCCTGATTACTGCTTCGGATGCTCATGTCTCTGCGTGGGGTTCTCCTGATCTCATGCAGATTCCTTCTTATTTTAAAAGAAATTAAGCTGTACTTAGTCGCATGCAGTACCCCAAAAGGCACTGCAGGCTGTTTCCTTACTACTGAGGATGAGTCTGATGTTTAAGGCACTTCCCTTAGGTGCTTCAACCAAGCTCCCTCTCCTTAGAATCTTGTGCTCAACTGTAGACACCACAACCCATTTCTCTAAGATGGAAGCTTGGTCAGTCCCTCTACTGCTGCCTTCCAATCGCCTCCCCACCAGTACTTGTAGAAAACGTTTTGAGAATTTATTTTAAGCATCAAGTTGCTCTTAATATCATCCAACGAAGTATGAATTCAATGATTCCGTGATCTAACGATACAGGAAATGCAAACTCCCCACCGCCTCGTTACCACTCATTAATCAGTGTAACTGAATTCAACCCATGTGGAAGTTCTAAACTATCTCTCCTCTTTCAGTCTTTTCTCAAAATCCTGTAGTTACCAAGAGAAATAATAAAGGAAGTTGGAAGTTGTAGCGTTGTATACGACTGGGCACCAAGAACAAACTCCGCATCAACCCCCACCCCCCAACCCCGACCTGGGAGCCGCTTCAGGGTCCAGAGGGTTGGGGAAACATCAGAGCAGCCTACTGCCGCTTTCAGCCAAGACCTGAAAGCCCAGACCTGCGACAGGCATCTTCTGGAGTGAAAGGCCAACAAGGCACAGTAGGAGAAGCAGCTGACGAGTCTGGGTGGAGACCAAACAGGCTGGAAGAGGAGCAGGATGTTCCAGATCTGGCTGACTTCATGAAGTCTCCACACAGAGCACTCTCAGGAGCCAGACTGTCCCTGCGCTGTGCACGTGGGAGGTGGAGGCTAGACTGTCAGGATGGCGAGGCTCCCCTCCCCCGCCCCCTCCCCCGGCTACTAGCAAGTCTGAGGATGACTGGGTCTCAATAGAAAAAAATGAATGACTAAAAAGAAGGATCCTGTAAGTGAATAGAAGTACATATGAGCAAAAAGAACGGTTTGAAGCTGTTAACCATCGACAGATCAAAGGCTGCAGACAAGATACTCAGCGTCCTCCCCACCTCCAGAGAACTCTTACACCAATCCCTCATGTAACTGCGCTGGCCCACGCAAGTCTCCACGCCCTCCCCGACAAGCCAACCCCGCAAGGCCTGGGGAGCAGTCAGTGTGGAGAAGACAGAGGCCAGCATGATTTTCCCACACCCCAGGCAGGGTAGTTACAGAGAGGGTCTGCCCTGTTCCTGGTCCTGGCTCTGACAGCCCGGGGCAATGAGGCAGGGAGAACACCGGACCTCGTGGGTGGACATGCTGGAGGAGACAGTCCCCGAGAAGAACACAACAGCTAATCATTTCCCCCCAAGTTCGGGTGCTCAGGAAGGCTGGGGGTGCGGGGCCACTCCCGGCCGCGCCCCGCCAGCTGAGGAGCGAAGGCGAGCCAAGTGGGCGTCAAGTGGGGTTCGCCTAGCCCCCACAAGGAGAGAGAAGGACGGGAGCCCACGCCGCTGCCCTTGCCCCGCGCGCCGCCTCCGCCCAGCCCCGCGCGCACGCTGCTTACCCTAGAAGCGCCCCGCAGCAGCTCCCCGCGAGCTGCGCCGCCCCGGGGCGCGGGAAACGCCCCCGCCGCGCGCGCGCATGCTCCTGCCGCACCTGCCTGGCTCTGCGCCCCGCCGCGCGGCGCACAGGCTGGGCTTCCCCCCGCGGTGCTGCTGTCCCCCACCCACCCCAACTCACCCCCACGCCGTCTCCGCCGGGGAGCCGGGCCCGCGCGTCCGGGCCACTCTCCAGCCACCCCTTGCCTGCAGTCCCGTCCCAGGCGCTCACCAGGATTCACCTGCACCCCGGTGGATGCAGAAAGCTCTTGGTTGCCGGTGGGTTTGGACTTCACCACACACGTGTACTGGGCTACCTACCAGATGGTGATAGAGGGATGCTCTTCACGCTGAAAAGGGTTGGGTGGAGGGAAGCTACCCGCTCGATCGTAGCTGCGTGGGCTGAGAACCCCTGGCTGGTCACCTCCTGCTCTCTGGGAACTTAGAGCCCTACTCACTAACTGGCCTTTCGCTTGCCACAGTCACTGATTTGAGGAGGATCTTGTTTAAATAATTTTTGTGTTTGATAGCTGGTAATTGAAGGCTATGTCTTGTGACTTTTAAGCGAATCTTCCTCGAAGGTGTGTAAATGCCAGTGTACGAACAATAGCCGTCTGGTGGGTACAAATACTAGGTTTTTGCTTTGAGCCAAGAAAGCCAGTAATTTAACATGATCGATACCCAGAATCCTGCTTTTGGTTTGTAGCTGATTATCCTTAACTAAGGATTGGAAACTTGGAGGCGAGGCGGGGCGTTTGCAAAAACATGGTGTGCGGGTGTTGAGGAAAATACGATTTGCTAATGCATTTTTAAGTAAGGAGCAGTGACCATAGGAACTTGTAAAGGCCAACATACATGCCAACATAACTATCCAGTTCAAACAAAGATCTGAGGTAAAATGATAGAGAAGCCAGCCGCAGTAAAGCGAAGAAAGCAGCTGAGGTAAATCCTAACGGAGTCGTGTGCTCATTTTTACCCTGTTTAAATATGTTCGCGCTAAGACCCGTGGAGCTGGCGATGCAGCCCCTTAACAACGGTGAGGAAATGTACCTACAGACAGAAAGAAGCCAACAAACCCAGCAGATGTTCAAAAGTCCAAGAGCACCTGGACTACCGTGGCTACTATCTGAGCAACAGGAAGGCTGGCTGGATCCTCTGTCCTGGCCACATCGAACCAGAGGAGGCCAGTGGAGGAAGGGGTCGCCAGCTTCCCCCTTCCCTGCCACTCACAGGAACACAGGCAGCCGGGCAGCTCAGGAGCCTGCGCCTGAGGAAGGTCCAGAGCTTCAGTCACTGCAGTGTAGGCCCGGCCCTTCCCGGTAGTGTTTACCATAATGAGTCTAAATCTCAAGTGATATAAACATCCAAATCATTCCAGTATGGAGGCATGAGTGTGCTTCACCTGCCCCTCAGAGGAACGATCGATACACGAAGAAAGCTGAGCTGAATCTAAGTAGGCAGAACTTAGAACCTACCTTCACTAATTTTGAAATGGAAATTTTATAACGTTTACTAATTAGATCTGGGTGAAAATCATGAAAGACCAAATACTCCATTTTCACTTTTTCCCCAAAAGGACATACCAGTAACACAGCGAACAATGCCGAAAACCCCCCCTTCAGGTCTACTTCCAGATGTACGAGTTTCTGCAGAAAACTGACAGGTGAAGAGTGTTCTTAAAGAAGCTGCGAGGTGTTCTCAATTTGCCACTCAAATTCTGTGGAAATCTAAGCAGGAAGGAATTAGCACACTTTCCCACAGAACGTTTAGCCTGTTGTTTACCTGAACCACTGCACATTAAAATGAGGGGCCACACTGTCGATTATGACAACTTAACCAAGCCAGCGGAGCCTGTGAGCACAGCAATCTTAAGACCCTGGCTTTCCTTCTTTTACTAGGTTAACGCTGAGGTACTCCTTATACAGCATGGTTAGTGATGAGCTAGAGAGGGGTTCCTTGATGAGACAACAGAAACCATCCCAATGAAACCCAGTCACAGCCTTTTTATTTGTTTCTATCTGCTTACGGTGGGTGAAAAGCGGCCCTTCCTGCTTACTAAGACAGTGAACACATGAACTCCAGGTGCCCTTCAATTTTTGAAAAATGTGCTGAGTTTCCATCTGAGCTGCTGTATTTCTTTTCTGAACTGGATTAAGTTGCATTCTTTTACTGTTGGATCAATAGTAGGACTGGCAGGTGATAGAGGCCTTTGAGAGATTCTCAGTTGTTGCTTGCATTTGCTTTGAAAACGAGCGTGGAGCGAATGCCTCCACCTGCTCTAGTGTAATTGGCTTCAAGCCCAAGCTGTTAACAGCAGCAGTTTCACTGGTCAGTATTCGTCTCCAACCATCAAGTTTATTTCCATATTAGCTCCGTTGTTAATCATTTCTCTATTGTGGATTCTTTCTCAGAACGATGTGTTTATAAGCAGATTAGCTAATAGTACATTTTCTTTAATGGGCTGTAATATAAATAATTTAGAGTTCTATTTAAATGTAAATATTGGTTCAGAAAGAAGTGTCAATTATATTGAATAATTTAAACTACTTTTTAAAATGACACCACACAACTTCATAAACAAGATAATATGCATATTATGCATTTTGAACAAATTATTTTAAACATATAAAAAATGTGCTTGGCTTGATGTTTATACTTATCTTTCTCAGTAGAAAAAAAAACTGTAATGAAGTCCCTGGTGGCTTTGTGGCACAGACCTGTCATCTGCTACTCAAGAGCCTAAAGCAGGGTGACCCCAAGTTAAGGGTAGGCTAGGCTACAGAGGGATTTCCAGTCTAGCCATGGGCAACTTAGCAAGGTCCTGTTTCAAAACAAAATGTAAAAGGGGACTGGTGCTGTAACTGTTGTGTGAAATGTTTGTCTGGCATATATGAATCTTTAGGGTCAATACCTAACTGGGATGGGGGGCATCTCACCCCCCGTTAAATTCTAAAATTTCAAAAAAAAAAAAAAACATTAAAAAAACAACACTCTTACTCCAACTTAAGAGTTAATCTGTAGGTGTTGAACAGGACAAGGATGCTCACTTCAGCGTACAAGCATCACTTCCCAATACGGGCAGTACTGAAGAAACTAATGTAGGGTTTTGGAAAGGGAACAAAATGCAGAAGGAAAAATATCAGCCCTCTTACCTGATTTTCATGGACATTGTTGGCTTAAGGATGCTCAATCCTGTCGAGAGACTGAGAAAGTAAAGATGAAAGATTAAATCGTATGAAGCTCATAATTTCTTAGATACAATATGCCTCCCAAAAGCTTCAGCTAGCCACTTACCGGAAGCTGGGAGAGCGGTTTCCATTCCTGTCTCTGCTGTTGACCCCCGTGATAGAAATGAGCTGGCTGCAGTGGACACGTGTCATCACACAGAGTTTCACATGCTCAAAGACAAGGTCTAGTTCGCAGCAGAAACATCTACAAGAAGCCAATTCTGTTAGTACTCTAAGAGGTGATGAGGCTAAAAGAGGCAGCTGAAGCAAGAGTGACAATTAGCCTGACAGACAGAAATGCCCCAAAGATCAATGTTCCCCAGTCAACACATTCCACCCCTGAAATCTGCATAACAAGGCAAATGGTGTTCAAAGATTGCCTGGTGACCATGAAGTCAGAACAAGCAGAGATGGCTGCTCTTCATGGACTGTGCTAACAAGTGTCAACTGCCTGATGCAGCACCCTCACAGAGGGACACGGCATCCTCATAGGGCGCCCAGACTCTTCCTAGAGGGACCCAGCCTCCTTTTAGGGAAACCTGGCATCTTCACAGAGGGAAGTAGATAGTGAGGAGATTCGGCGGCTTCATCTGCAGGAGCTATGAATGAATTCCACTTTTCTCTTGCGTTCTAACCCATGGGATAATCCATGGTCACCTTCTTCATGGGTCATGGGTACCTGGATATTTAAGAAATTCTAACAGCAGCACACTTACATTGATCTCTTGGAGAGGCTGCATCACAGAATGACAAGCCATGATTTTTCTTCTTTGGTGAATGTATTCTTAACTTCCACAATATCCAAAAGTAACTTACTGGCATCCCTTTTTAACTATCAGTCTGAGTATAAATTTGTTTGAATTAGTTCTGTTTTAGATTTAGTGTTCTCTATTTATTAAAACATTAACCAAAGAAATAAAAACGTTTTTACCTTAAAACGGAAGTTAAAGAGAGAGTTCAATTTTTCTGCATTTGTTGAACATGCATTTGTTCTTTTCCGTTTTGATACTGAAATTGTAAATTCACAAAATTCATTTCTAATTTTAGAACATGTGTTGGTCTAAAACTGTTTAAAGCAGCACTTCCCTGAAAGAGCAAAACGCCCTCTCCTCCTAGAGACAAAAGCCTGTACCTTTGTTTAAACTTTAGATTACAAGGTATTCAATGAATGCCTTGAACTGAAATATAGAAATATTGAATAGCTCCTTCATTTTGAACTCAGGGCTATTAATTACCAAGCCCAACAGCACTACACTGAAAATAAGATTTCTTCCTTTGTTTGCATGTTTATTTATTTATAATAAGAAAAATGCTTTTAGTCTTTGGCTACCGATACAAGGTTTGTAAAGCCAGAATATTATAAGCAATAAAGGTGTCTCTTATTATTCACCATGAGCTCCTTCATGTCACCCCCATATTTATGCTAATGAAGTGCTCAGAGTGGTGGTTTCTTGGTAGAATCAGAGTGGAGCAGGTCAGCAAAGGAACCCTCAGGTCAGATTTGGGAACTCTCAGCCTTACTCTCTATAAGGTAAAATTTTGTGAAGGGGCCAAAGACTAAGAACAGAACAATTATTGAATTATTGAGGAACTTCACTACTAACAGACAGAATTCTGTGTCAGGAGGATGGCACCCTAGTGTTTTAGTCACTTGCCTAAATGTAGGCCATCATACAGTATTGTCACTAATATAGCCCCAGTGTCCAAGTGTTCTAGTAATGTCCCTGCACAGCCACCCTGTGCTGTGAATGCTCCATTTGCTGTATACACAGACACAAGCTATTTTCACAGCCTATCTGACAATGGCAGCACTTTCCCTGGACTTTTGATCTGTCTTTGGCAAAGAATGAGCCTACCTGGATCCTTTAAAATTTCCCTGTAGTTTATATATATGTCCTAACTCCCAGGAGCCTCATATCTGCCCCATTTCTGGCAATCATTTTAAGGCTCACCAGAACCTTCAGGTCTCCACATTCACCATATTGCGCCATCATCTACTTTCCTGCCCATTCAAAACCGTTGACAATAGATACTGAGCCCAATCTTCAAATTTGCTCATTGGCTCTGAGGTTAGAAAAAAAGGCGATGTCACCAGACCAATCAGGGTGTTTTCAAAGCATGGTTTGAACCAGCTGCTTCCTCAGGTATCTACAAGATAGATCTAACCCAGAAACATCTCCCTCATTCTCTAAATGAGGACAGTGAGCCCAATGGCAGCCTGAACCATGGGGCTTAGACTAGACGTGAAAGGTAAACTCATGTCTGTAAAGTCCAAGTTCCTTAATGCTCCGGGTCTCAGCTCTATCCACTGGGGGGATCCTCTTAGCTTTCAGGCTAAAACATAGTCTCAAAAATGGACCGGGCTCTCTCTAGCCACAATGCTGGTTAGTAGCCCTTCAAGGCCTCCCCACCCCCACCTCCCATTGCATCACTATTTACAAGATACTCCCTGGGCTCAGCACAGTTGCAAGTTTGATCCACTTTCCCAAGCAGGCTTATCGGGGAGCAATCCTCCCTCAAGGCCTTTTCTGGATATTAAAATGTGACAGAGCTTTGAGAATTCACAGCTACTGAAATCTCCAGGGAGGCTTTGCCATCTCATTGCTTTCGGGGTGGGGTTTGCGCTTCTGCGTCCTGCTGCTTTTACACTCTTATTACTGCATTTGTATTACTTTAATTTTATTATGACAACATATCTGGTTCCACCAACCTCTCATGATTCTATGATTTTTCTTAAGAGCATCAGTTTCTTTTGAGCTATTTAAGTTTTAGATAATCAGTGGAGGTGTCCCTTCCAAACTATCCTCATAAAATGCAGGAAGTAATGTAGCTGACAGACAGACCTACACCGCTCAGTAGGAGTACTTATAAAGCTTCTTCAAACTGGCCATTTTTCAGTAAATCAGGTCACTACGGAGGTGAACTTTCCCAACCATTCCCACACTGTTGTGCCTCCTTCTCCTGAGAAATCTGCTGCACAGTGTTTTACTTTAATCCTCCATTCTGAGCTTGTCTTTTAAGGAAGTCCTCCCTTGACTCAAGATTACACAAGGTCATGGTAGTTCTTTAATGTCATTTAACTTTACTGTGATGTGTAGCACTTTTTGCGCATATCGAACAGGAGAAGGTTTGGGGCCACTTTTTTTTGCTTATGACTTTAGGGTGGATTTATCTGAGGTCATCATGTTTAGTGTGGGCTCTTGGAGACCATCTTTTTCAGGTTAGAAGAATCTCATAAAATTCTGAGTGTTCTGTGTTTCCATTTCACACATAAACAAATATGGATCATATCAGTTGCTTTTTCAACTTTTATTAAAATCAGGGTTTTGTTTGCTTGTTTTTTCCCCTTTTCATAATGATTCGTTTCACAGACTTCATTCCTTTATTTCTAGATCTGTAAACACTGACTTGTGAGTCTTTTGTTTTACTGCCAGTAAATTTCCTTCCAATTTTGAGGTGTTGATTTTTTTCCCCAAATGCTAATTACTAAGGGTGGCGAGCTTTTGAATCTCCTCCCCTCCTCTCCCCTCCTCTCCTCTCCTCTCCTCTTCTCTCCTCTCCTCCTCTTCTTTCTCCTCTCTTCTATACTTTCTCTCACTTTCCTTACTCACACCCTCATCTTCTCTGATTCAGGCCTCCCCCAGGTGCCCTTGCCTCCCACTCTGAGGATACTGATAGCAATGGAGACATAATCACCAAAACAGTAAGAACTTGGTGGGTTCTGAAGCCTTTCTTTTTGAGACTATCCTGCAAGAACAGAGCTTTGCAGAAGCCATGGCCCTTGGCAAGGAGTAGCTATTTGCAGACTCTTTGCAGTATGCAGAGAGGAACACAGAGAGTCCTTTGGCAGGAATGAAACTGCCAGTCAACTCTGACATTTCAAGGCCCTGAAACTCCTAGGAGTGTAGTTTCAGCCCTAAATCCCACTATATGCTTGTGTTTGTTCCTACCATATATAGGTTGGCTTTTCATTTTGACGTGTTCTAGCAGCTTTGCTGACATGCCGTGACTTTTCTAAGGTCTGACTTTTTATTTGACTTGAATTCTCTCAGAACTTTCTATGGCTCTTTATAGACATATGACAGGTGTTCCAAGAAGTTTCTGGAGTCAGAACAATTTCATTACCTCAAAGCAGAAACTAAGTGATGATTCATCAGGAGGATAATGTAGAGAAGAGGTTGGGGTATGGCTCAGTGGTGAAGTACTTGCCTAGCACAGGGAAGGCCATGGGTTTGACTCCCAGAACTGCAAACACTATACATATATACATACGTGTGTATAGCACATACGCATTACTACATATATATTACTATAGCATATAATGTATAATATATGTTACTGTAACATATAATGCATAGTATAATGTTATAATAACACATTTATATAATGATATTATACACACATATGCTATACAAGAAATCAGTTCATGTTGCCATGACCTGATACGTGGGAGAACTGTAATTCTTCCTCTTTGGAGAACCCCAAGACTCCATTCCTATCCATGTGTACAGGGTATTTCTGAATAAAAAAAAAAAAAAAAAGTGATACGTTCAAATGGTTCCCAAGACAATGACCAAGTGCTCAAGAATTAATTGGTAATAATAAAGGTAGTATACAATTCAACCCTAAAGAATCTATTTAATTGTCTTTCTATTTATTTTCACTCTTACAGTCTATTTTTTCCCTCTTCTCCACCTACTTTTACTAGCCATTGTGATGGTGCAATTAAAGCAAAGGACTGTTCACCTCGGATTATGCATATTTTCCTTTCCAACAGTCCTGCCAGAGGCCAGGACTCATGTATCTCAGGTTGGTAAATTAACTTCACAGCCTTCCCACCTCTTATTTATTCCCTTTTAGATTTTCTCCATTCTAAGTGCCAGTTTTTTTTGGTCTCTGGCTGGCAAGCGTCCCAGACGCAACTAAACAAAGTTCTGGTCATGTAGCTTAATAACTTCCGTATTCTAAAATATATGATTGATCATTTAGAATCTTAAATAATCTTTCTGTATCCGTTACATTTTATCTCTGTGACCAAATACCCAGCAAGAAGCAGCCTGATGGAGGAGAGGTTTGCTCTGGCTCATGGTTAAGGTGGTACAGTCCATCACAGTGGAAGGCACGGAAGTCAGTGAAGGTCTAGCAATGGGAGCTTGCTCACATTGGTTCAGGAAGCAGAGGGAGACACATGCTGATGTTAGTCAGGTTTCTTTCTCTCTTTCCCCTTCATAAACAGTCTACGACCACAGCTCATGGATATGTACACTCAGAACTGTCTGGAAATGGTTCCAGATTCAGTCTAGCATCAAAGGTCCACACAGTAGAATTTCTCTAAGCTAGAACTTCAAATGGTCGGGGATCTCCCTTAGGGTTCAGAGTGTCTTTCTTGTCACAATGCAAACTTTGAAAATTCTGTTCATCAAACTGTTTCACAATTGCAGCCACCCTGTTTGCTATGTCCGTCTGTCTGAAATGATAACCACATTCGTGTTGTTTTCCTTACCAAGTTATACAGTTTTTGTATCATCTTCCTTTTAGATGCCATTATAAAATCTCAGTAAACATGGAGAGCAACAGCCATGCTGCCCAGCCTGAAATGTTATGCTTTCTTGATATTGCCTCTGTCAAACAACTGAGACTTTTTTTTTAAATTCAGGATCACTCAAATTCTCAAGGACTCAAGCAGAAAGCAGCCAGTTTTTTTTTTCCAAACTATAACACAGATGTCCTTTAGTCCGGTTCTTATTTGAGTTCTATGCCTTCTGATACTTCTTGAACAGTCTTACTGTCTACCTTTATCGCACTGTTCTGCTTTCATTCACTCCCACCAGAATAGCCAGTTGGGCTCTGCTTGTAGCCTTTGAGGGCTGTTACAGCTACAAGCTGTTTGACATTTCTCCCACAGCTAGTCAAGGTTATCAGAGCAACAATCCTACTTCTTGGTACCAAGGATCTGTATTTATTATATTTCCTGTTTCTTTAACCAAATACCTAACAAGAAATAAGGTAAAGAAGAAAATGTTTGTTTTTGTCTTTGTTTTGTCTCAAAGTCCATAGGATAATTAGGATACAGTTTATTGAAGCAGGGAAGGAAGGAGCCACGAGTAGCTGTGGTGTGGTGAGAGTTTATATGCTGGTGGGCACAGAGAGATGATTGCTAAAGTCCAGATGGCTTTTTGCTTCTCTGTCTGGGAGTGAGTCTGAACCCTCACTCCATGGGAGGGCACCTTTCAAATTTAGGGTGGGTCTTCCCTCCTCAGTTAAAACTTTCTAAGCAAGCCCTCAAAGTTCATACCCAGAGCTATGTCACCTAGGTAATTCCAACTCCAGTGACATGAATGGTCAACAATGGGATTAACCATCACACCACAGGTTCCAACTCAACACTTAAACTCTGATACTGGCATTACCTTTTTCTTATAGAGTCTCTATTCACAGAGTATAATTCACAGTGCTCATATTTCTTCCACAGCCTCTGACTTAAAGCTGAAAATGAAGCACCACCAAGATATGTGGAGAGGAATCCAAAGGTGAAACTCTTACTTTGTCGCCAACATTCTTCATTATCTAAATAAATTATGCATACTTGTTATAAAAACCTGGATTATCAGTCTTTCTTGAACTGTTCTATTGACCTCAGCATACAGATAAAGACTCATACTCTAATTGTATTTCACTTGGATTAGACTACATTAGAACAAGACTTTGAAAATTCTTTCTGCAATAATCATCCTCACCTCACAAAGCTTCCATCAATCCAGTTACCTATTCATTATCATATTTATATTCCACTTCAAGCTCAGAGAAATATTTAAATGAACGCAATAATTGTACCATATGGGGCTTTAAATACACTTTACTTTTTACTTTTTTACATTTACTTTTCATGCCAATTCACACCATACTATAGCGCCATTTTGCTTGGTTTCTAAATAGAAAATATTTTATATTGTCTATGATAATGTTTCACTAATATAGGATAATGTTTACAATATATTACCTTTAAAAAACATATACCTGAGGCTAAAACACTTAGTGATATCAAATATCTGGTTATTTAAGATAGACAGTTTTATGTTACTATAACAAATACTTGTAGGAATAAGGTTACTGTGGAATTCAAATGCTGATTTCTGTAGCCTCCACCCCATATCAGGTTGCAATCCTTGTTCTGAGAATCTCCTGTCTCAAAAGTTGTGAAAACACTGCTTCACAGTTGTCCCCTGGTATGCCAATTAAGCAGCTTACAGCCAGTTGCTGAGCGGGGGAGAAAATGGGGCTAGATTTCCTGCCAGCCAGGGAAGGAGGAATGAGAACAGGAAGAAGGGTTTCATCCACAGAGAGTTCTAGGAGACATGAGAGATCTGGAGAGATAAAGCTGCAAAGTGCAAGTATCTCTGGGATGTATGCTGGGATGAAGCCAATTAGCTTACAGAGTTAAGAATAGAGTTAAATCAAAGCAGACGCTGAGACTTATGGCCAACTGTTGGGCAGAGTACATGGAATCTTATGAAAGAAGTGGGAAATAGTAAGATATAGAGAGGACAGGAACTCCACAAGGAGAGCAACAGAACCAGAAAATTTGAACACAGGGGTCTTCCCAAAGACTCATACTCCAACCAAGTACCAGGTATGGAGATAACCTAGAACCCCTGCACAGATGTAGCACATGACAGTTCAGTGTCCATGTGGGTTACATAGTAATGGGAAGAGGGACTGCCTCTGACATAATCAGATTGGCCTGCTTTTTGATCACCTTCTCCTAAGGGGGGAGCAGCCTTACCAGGCCACAAAAGATGACAATGCAGCCATTCCTGATGTGATCTGATAGACTAAGATCAGAAGGAAAAAGAGGAGGACCTCTCCTATCAGTGGACTTGGGGAGGGGCATGCATGAAGAAGGGGGAGGAAGGATGGGACCAGGAGGGGAAGAGAGAAGGCCTTATGGCGGGATACAAAGTGATTAAACTGTAATTAATAAAAATAAATAAATTTAAAAAATAAAGAATAGAGTTAAAACTGCTCAGTTCTCGTGCTGTGAAGCTTGTTAAAAAATATAATTGAGTCTCATTACTTGTGTGATACCCAGGTTAAGAGAAAAAAAATGAAAAGCAAACACAGGTTTATAAAAATAACTTTAACAAATACCTGAGATTACATCAATTAAAAAAAAAGAAAAGGTCTAGGAAAATATTTCAGTTAATAAAGTATTTGCTATGGACTTCAGTTTAGATCCTTAGCACCCACATAAAAATCTGGTCACGGCAGAGCATGCCTGCAATCTCAGCACTGGGAGATAGAGACAAGAGGATCCTGGAGGTTCCTAGCCAAATGATGGTCTTCAGATTAGTGAGAAACAATATCTTTAAAAAGAAGGTGGAGTCAATGATGGTAAGACTGAAGAGAAGACTTATTTCCTTGAACATAAAGAGGTCAAGCTGGTGCCTGAATAGAAGCTTCACCCCTACTAACTAGTACTCATGGTACTAGAAGTTACTCTGCACACTACTAGAAGAGAAAGATATTCATCAATATCATCCAGCTACAAACTCTGGGATCTGCAAGAGAGAGCTTCCCGCAAGATGGTCTTGTGTAATAGTGGCACAAGTGTTACAGGAGAAACCAACCACTTTCTGCTTGGATGTAAGGCTCACTCTGTGAGACAGAGCCCATGCTTGTCACTGACAAAATGGTCAAGCACCTGAGACTAGATAGGCCATGTGCATATTGGAGAACTTACTATTATTATTCTGCTAAAGAAACATGCAATGAACTGACTCCTGGTGATACCCATAGTTCTGTACTGCTGTACCCATAGTTTACTGCATTGTTCAACCCTCACTGGGGAAACTTTTTTTGCAGTACTTGAGGCTTCACGCAATGGCCCATAATGGACAATGTGCAGAGTCTGAGAGATTTGGGAACCCTCTGACTTAAAGGGGATGTTTTCATCAAAATCCTCTCCTTAAGTCTCAGATATGTATATGGAAGAGAAGGCAGAAAGATTGTAAGAGCCAGAGGTAATAGATGATTCCAAGAAATGGTGTGTTGCAGACATAATAGAACTGTTGTACATATGAACTCATGGAGACTGTGGCCTCATACACAAGGCCATCACAGGCTCAAGTGAGATAGAATTCTAGCACTGAGAGCAGAAGTGGACACCGTTCCCACCCCTAGCCAAGAAGCTATCTGCAACTGATACTCAGTGGCAATGAGAAAATTCAGTTTTCTCTAATGAAGACTCACTGGGTATATCAACCATACTCCAGGGTAGGCCTCATGCCCAGGAATAGTTGGCCAAGGTAGAATGAACTCTATAGTGTTTTTGTGGACTTTTTGCTTTTTTTCTTGGCTTTTTTTTTTCTGTCCAATCGGTCTTTTGCTTGTTTTTATTTTTGACTTTGTGTTTTGTAGTGTTTGGTTTGGTTTGGTTTTCTGTTTTTATTTTTGTTTCTTTGTTTACTTGTTTGTTTGAAAGAAAACATAAAGTTGGGTGGGTAGGGAGATAGGAAATATATGTGAGAAATTAGGGGAGGGAAAATAACCAAAATATATGGTATAAAAATTTTCAGTGAAAATAAAAAATACCTAATGTGGGGAGCAATGGAGAAGATACTTGACATCAGTCTCTGGACTCATAACTGTGCATATACACACATGCACATACAAACATGGCCAAGATGCATGTACCATACAAGCACATGTACATACATACATACCTATATATGTATGTGCATGTGAATATATATGCATACCTGTAAGTCAAGATGTATGTATATGTATTTACATATGCATGTATGGTACATGAATGTAGACATACACAGACACACACAACAAATGAGTAATTTCTAAAGGAGACAAAAGTCATTTTAGCTCATAGTTTTGGAAGGAAACAAATGTTGCCATCGCTTTGGGTGTATCATAATTATGTTATACTGCGGTGCATGGGTGAATAAGGTTGATCACCTCTTGGCTGGAAAACAAAAGAGGGAAAACATAAGGAGACATATCTCTAGTGACCTATAGCCTTCTACTAGCCCCATTCTTCAGTGTTTCCACCACTTTCAAATCATTCAATGGCCTCAAGTAAATACACATGTTTTAAAGTGTATGGTGATTGATTTTAACTGTCATTTTGACACAACTTAGAATCACATGGAGAGTCCTGTCCTGGTGATCATTAAATCAGTTTGGCCCGCAGCATGTCTGTGAATGATCCTCTTGCTTGATGTGGGAAGACTCATTCTGAATGTGAGTGACACCATTTAATGGGCTGAGTCCTGAGCAGTGTAGGAGAATGTGAGCTGAGGGTAAGCACCTTGGCAGTTATCCCCTTTTCTCTGAACTGTGGTTGTGACCAGCTCTGGTGATTGTGGCTTCCCTCATGTGATGGACTGTGACCTGGAATTGGGAGCTGAATAAACTCTTTCATCTCTGTGTTGCTTGCTGTTGGGAGTGTTTCTTTTGCAACAGAAATGGAGCTAGGGCAGATGGTGTTCCAAATTCAAAGGACAGCAGCGACAGCATCTTGCTTTCTCATTTGTTCATATAATTTATCATTTTTCATAACAGATGAAACAATTAATATACAATATCTGATAATTAATAGAAATATCTGTTATCTTTGAAAAGGTGTATTGATTTCACTTTCTCTTGAAGAAACATTTACAGTCAAAAACAATTTTTGACGCAAAGAAGCTGTCAGTTTTCTGTTCATCTGTCATGACCTCAACGGTGCTATTCCCATTCTTATTCTGAGGATATTAATGCAGAATGCTCCCAAAGGAGATGAGTTATTTCCTCCGAGGAGTAGGTGTCAACAACAGAAACTCGTGGGCATTGTCCTAGAACTCTGTTTATCCCTTGATTCTTTACGATTAACTTTTCTTAAATCAACACAAAAATGTACTCTCTTGCGATGCTTCAGTACATTACATGTATAGTAATCAAATCGGAGTAAACATGTCTACCTCCTGAAACACTTGTTTTTAAGATGTTAAAACATGTAAAATGATTTATTCAATTCTTTTACTGGTATGTTTTCACCTTCTTTGTAGTCACAAGACCATGAAACAGCTTTCCAGAATTTATTTCTCTCTCCTTTGACTTATTACCCACTGATTGGGCTTTCGTCATCCTTCTGTCTTTCTCTCCCACTCTCTCCATCGTCTAACAAACACCATTCTTCTCTGCACTTCTACTTGATATTCTCTAGATTTGGCACATGGGAGAAATAACTATTTAACTGATGATTGAGAACATTTTACATTAAAATGGATGAGGATATGTTTTGGAGTACAGGCAAAATTTGCCTGAGTTTTAAAATAAAGCAGAAGGCTTTAAAATAATTTTGGTATTTTTTCAATATTTACACCTCCTCTATGCCTCAAAAGCCTATTTTATTTTTCTAATATTGTTTTCTTTGCTAGACTTCTAGTCCATTTATAATTTTATTCATATCCAACAAAAGCTTTGTGGCTAACAGAACAAGCCAGATTGTTCATGGCTTATTTGTTCCTTTGACTCATGCGTTGTGATCCAGGTGGAAAACTGACATCTGCTATGGTATAGAATGACCTATCGAGTTGTTTGTTCACAAAATATTAATTTCCAGACAATGGCAATCTGCTCATTTTAAGTGGTCCAAACTGATCTTATATGCATTGACTTAACACCTTAGTCTGCATTAGCTGTACTCTTTCTCAATGCAGACCATCATTACCATCATGAAAAACTTAACTTGGCTTACACCTGAAACATATTTTGAGGGAAAATGTTTTTCCCATCATCGTGCGTTCAGCTGCTTGCAGGATGAGCAGCATTTGAGGACAGAAGGGAAGTGTTTGCTGATCATACTCTACAGAACCTGTAGAGTATGTGTCTGCTTGCCCAAAAAAATCATCACCCTGCTGATCTAATCATGCTCATCTTGTGTTATTGAAGAGTATATATCAATTTAGACAACCTTAAAAGCGAAAATGTGAGCCGAACACAACTAATTTGATTTACTCATTTCCTTTCAGACACTCTCCTTATTTTCCCAATTACTATTATTCTCACATAGTGGAAATCAAGCTCTATATTCTGCTTTTCCAAATTAATTTTAATTTATTATTCCATGTGTGTCTGCATGGTTTTCGAAGCTGCCATTTTATTGCTCTATTTCTATGATATTAATTTTATTGGGCATTTTCATGCAGCAGCATGAACTTTGTAGATGACATTTTTAAAGCTCTGCAATAAACTTGTGTTAGGCCATATTTTGCTCAGCCGTTTCCTAATCTTAGACATTTGGGTTTTCCCTGCTGTGTTTTTGTTTTTCACATCACAAATAGCATTACTATAAATATTTTTAAGTAAATAATTTTTGAAACTGCTTATTTCCTTCCAGAATGTTCCAAAGAGAATTAGAGTGTTAAATCATAACCGGTATTTTCATGGCTTGTCGTGTATATTTCCAAGAAAAGCTAAAAACAATTGATAATATGAGCAGATATATTTTGTCATTCTCAGATCCAACAGTGTTTTATAATTCATATTTAGTCTATGTGTATACTGACATCTGCATGTTAATAACACTTAGACTCATTAAATAAACTATTGGGATATGAATTATCTTCTACATCGCCAGGCATTGCCTAGTGTTGACCCACACACTGAGAAGGTCATCCTTGGCCCACTCCATTGTGTGAACTTCATAACATGTGCTTACACACACAAGGATGGTATAGGTCAACCTTCCTTTGTGATATAATTAAGAACGCGTAAGCATGGTATAAAAGGCAGGACAGGGCAAGGGCTGGGACATGGCACATTTTCCTCACAGTGAATGTTTGGGGGTTTTACTTTGCTTTTTTTTTTTTTTTTAAGTAGAAGAACTATACTCTAAAATGAGGCTAGAAATTGTAAGTAACGTATGTAAGTCAACCAGTAACATAGCTCTAGTTTGTTCTTTGATTTGGTTTTTAAAAGGCATTCGTCTGATATTCTTTTCCCTTTCTTTCTTCCTTTCTTGCTTTCTTTCCTTTGTTGGAAACAAGTTCTCAGTATGGATCCGATTTGGCCTGGAACCCATCGCCTCCCGGCGTATGACGCAGCGCGTACTGTTGTCATAGCCAGGCTTTCTGCTGCTGCTTGGAAACACGGTGACCAAAGGTCACCTGGGGAGAGAGGGCTTACACTTCCGTATCACTGCTCATTGTCAGAGGAAGTCAGGACAACCCTCAAACAAGGCAGGAACCTGGAGGCAGGAGCTGGAGCGGAGGTCATGGAGGGGTGCTGCTTACTGGCTTGCTCAGCCCGCTTTCTTATAGAACCGGAAACCACCAGCCCAGGGATGGCACCATTGCTCTCAGTGGCTCTTAAATTTTGTTCAAAAGGTTTTACAGCTTTAAGAACCTAGATTTTTCTTTTCTTTGGTTTTTATTCTTTGCATTTTTATTCTTTGTCCATTTGTTACCAAAAATTGAAGCACAGAGACGATTTTGAAGAACGACTTAGTGCTCCCACATGGTAGAAAATGAAAGATAAAGTTCTTTTTTTAATTGTGTTACAATGATGTAAGTTCTGTCCTCTTCGAAACATTCTACTCTATAATTGAATTTATTCAAAAGATTTATTCATCTTTGATATTGTGCTCTGTTTTTTCTAATAGCCACATGTTTATATGAGTTTCTGGGCTAGAATAGATGAATAATTAAAATTTTAACTGTTTTATTTGGGCACTGGTTGTATTTTTTTATTGTAGAACTGTATTTTCTTTCTTTTTTATAGATAAAACTTTATTTTATTTAATGTTTTCACAGTCAGTTAAAGGTTAAGGTTCTATAAGATAAAATAATGTTATTTAGTATTTATAATGTCTACTGCCTCACAGAATAACTTTAAAGTCAGCAATGAGACATTTTGCTGTAAGAGATGTGCAGCATTATTTCACAGGTTGAATTTCATGCTACTTTCATATTTCCCATCAGCACCCATAAGCTTTCGGAGCCTCATTTCAGTCTAGGGCAGCAAAGAGCAAGAAAAGTCTCCAACCACGGAGTAGTAGGGCACAAAATATGTGTATTCAGTTTTTGCCTTGGAGTTCAGTACAGGGACATTGTGGTAAGGTTCCTATTGATCGGGCTAGCAGGTGCAGATGGATACCATCCCTTCCCAAGCATCACTACCAGTAATTCAGAACTGGGGTTTGGCCTGTATCACTGGCAGTCTTGGAATAACACATCCCTCATCTCTGATGCAGTTGCTTAGATTCTTTGGCACTTGGATTCAGTCCAGCCTAGCATCATTCTTAGTGGTTCAAGGCCTTCCCATAACTCCCTTCCTCCAGTGTTTGGGCAGCAAACTCTATCCAAGCAAGTTCTCGCAGATAGAGTCCCACAACTGTCCTAGCACCAGTCAGAAATCTATATTATCAAATGTAAGTTTGGGATATTAAAAGACTAAGCATGCCTCTGAGGAGTTTGGGGAAGTAGAATACCTCTGTGGTTTTGCATGGAATCATTATACTATGCAAGGCAAACTTACTTTTATATTATTATTTTCACTTGGAAATTAAACAGCATAAGGAGATGTGTTTGGATGTTGCTCAGCAAGAGCTGAGCTTGGTTGTTTACCTGACTAGATCTGGAATCAACTAAAGGATGAGCAACCTGGGCATACCTGTGAAAGACTTTACCAGTCAAGTTACTTCAAGTGAAAAGACTCACCCGTGTGGCTGGTCTCTTTTGGTGCTAGCCCAAACATAAAAGAAGTCTGAGAAAGAGCTTTGCAATTTGCTTATGAATTCATCTACTGTGTTGCTACCATCACCATTGCTACTACGTTCCTTCACTGATAGGAGAATAAAGCTTCTTCAGACATCCAATTGAGGCAATTTTCTAAAAAACTCAAACAGAAATCTTTGAGCTGAACAATGCACTAAACAAAATTAGAAACATGACAGAAGTTATGGATAACAGAATAGATCATATATGGATATCAGGATAGAACAGGTGTGGATAACAGATAAGTTATGGACACCAGAATAGGCCAGGTTTGAGTAACAGAATACATCAGGTGTGGATAACAGAATAGGTCAGGTAAGGATAACAGACTAGATAAGGTGTTGATAACAGAATAGGTTAGGTGTGGATAGGTGGATAGTAGACTATATTAGGTGTGGATAGCAGAATAGACCAGGTGTGGATAGAAGAATAGATCAAAAGGGAGAGAATAAACTCGAAGACAGGAAATTTTAAAACACAAAGGCACAAAAGAGAATAAAAATGTCTCTGGGGAGCTTTGAGCAGACATAACAGAGGAAATCATCAGCTTATTGGAATTCAAGAGCAGCCTGTGAATACCATTTAGGAAGACAGCTTACTCAGGAAATAATAGTGTTAAAACTTGCAAAATTGGAAAGCGAGAGAAGGGGGAAGGGAAGAATGTGGGAGCAGAGCAACAGGGGAACAGAGGATGGGGAAATGGAGAGATGAGGAAACGGAGGAACGGGGGAACAGAGGGATGGAGGCAGGTTAGTAGTCTTCTCTTCCAGAAGACCTGTTTTTTTGTTTTGTTTTGTTTTGTTTTGTTTTCTCTCCCCCAGTACCCACATGGCAGCTAACTACCACAGGCAACTCTAGTATCAGAGGATCCAGCAGCCTCTTCTGGCTTGTAGGGGCAGTGGGCACACACACACAGTGCACTTACAGACATGCAGAGAAAACCCTCATGCACATGAAAGAAAGATAAATATTTTTAAAAGAGACTTATTCTCTTGTGGTTGTGAATCACAGGTAAGTCACTGCAGCACAGGTAAGTAATAATAATAATAAAAAAAAAAGATCCTTAAAGGCAGAAAAACATAACCTACTCTTTTTAGGAAAGAAAGCACAAAACAAAACTACAGGAATGACAGATGTTAGGCGGGATGGGGCCCTCAGTTCCAGTCTGTTTGAGAGAGAAATTCAATCCAGAGGCAGATTGATCAGACGTTTATATAGCGAAGCTAAACCAAGCAAGCACTCAAGAGAGATTTCGGTGGGCTTTCTCAAGGCCAGAACGGCACGGCACAGTGAGTTCTTCCTTGCAGACTTGAGAGAAGTGTTTATGAATATTTTGGAGGGAGAGAGGAAAGGGTTTCGTGCCCACAGCTTGGAGACTGAACGCAGCTAGGAAGCAAGCACATGCCACCAAGCCGTGACTCCAGGCCACAGGTGGGCCTCTGGTAGCCATGCTTTGTGTCACCTACTTCTTGTCACAGATGACACAAGCAGGCAACATGTCCATCCCACACCAAGGGAAGAAAACAAGACAAGGAGGTAACACCTTAATCAACCCAAACTGTTTCAAGCCACAGTCCAAAGGCTTCATCGCTGTGCTTCTTGCCTCCAGGAAGATAGACTTCACTCATCCATTCAGCTCTATTCTTTTTCTCACTCTTTATGTGCATACTGCACTATGTCGAACATAGTCATATCAAACAGGGCAGGAACCTGGAGGCAGGAGCTGGACAAGGGGATGAAATAGATTTCCTGAGGTAACACAAAAATCAAAATCTTCTGTGCATTTAGGTCAGTCCTGTTGTTTCTCTTCTCTGCTGTTTCTGGTACTAAATTATAACAAAGGCATGCTGGTTAATGTATGTATGAATGTCAGGATAAAATAGCAGTGTAGAAAAAGAAACTTAGGACAGAATTATATATCTATTATCATCCTCCTTCTACCTGTTTTTCTGCTGACATACACTTACCTGGAAGGGCAGTTTGTAGCCATTTTAAGACTCTCCCAGGACTGGGTAAGTTGTAAAAGATGTTATCATCATCTAATGCTCTTTCTTTTTAATAGCCTAAAGTAAAATAAAATTGAATCATTTTTCTCATACATGAAAGTAAACTAGATTAAGGTATTTGATGTTTTCATCTACTTTCAATAATAATCAATGGTGCATTGCTGCAGACCAGGAGCGGACAATACCATTCATTTTGAAGAACTGTCAACATATTAGGTAACATGGCCCAGGGATTGCAAACTGAGGAAGAGAGAGAAGGGAAGAGAAGGAAGGGATGGGAGAGGGGAGGGAAGGGGGAAGAGAGAGATGGCAGATCCCCAGCTTGTCACCCTTTCTCTCTTTTTGCTTTCTGCCTGGACATGTGATCATTCACTCTGACACATGATCATCCTTAATGTACAGCTCTTACAAGGAGCCCAAATCAATATGCTGCCTGAGTTTGGACTCAATCTTCTAGAAACATATGCTAAAATAACCCTCACTTGACTTCATATTTTATCTGCATCAAATGTCTTGATACAATGATGAGACGCTGACTAGTCCCACATGCTACAAACTCAACTTGACACCTTGTTAAAAAAAAATCATTCAGGAAATATTTGCTCTTATTTCTATAATAATTGCTTCAGAGAAAGGACAGTTCTTAACATGTAGATATTTCTGTGACAAATACTTCAAAGCTAGTATTTTATAATTTTTTCTACCCAAACAATAATGTTATCAATGTTACGTAGGCCAAAAGGCAGAACCAAATCAAACAGACAGGAGCACTGTAAAGCTAGGATAAATAAGACAACACTCAGGGAAAGGATTCCTGAGAATGTGTGTACTATGTGGCTATAAAAGCATTTGTTTGGCTTAGAGGGGTGTTGGGAGCTGGTCTGATGCTTTTATTTTGATGCTAATTCCTGGCCTTCAAGATCTGGTTATTTCCCCAGATACACCTATCCTTGTTGTATAAACCTGCCGAAGACATTATACTTAATTGGTTGATTAAAAGTCCTAAAACCTAGGCAGGGCAGAATGGGGTAGGCATGGCTAAGGTTCCCAGACTTTGAGTTCAAGAGGTTCATGGGAAACAGATGGCAGGAAAAGAGGAGGAAGGAAGACACCATGGTGGGTTAGCTTGGAGAAGGCACCGTGTGAGCCAGGAGGAAGGACTCCAACAATGATGTGGAAAAGGCCAGATGAATAATACAAGCAAGTGTTTATAAGGTTATGGATTGATGGTGGTTCAGATAAGGATGGTTAAGGCAGATGGCATTGGATGGGGCTGGGAGGTTGATGGTGAGGTTACTGAGACAGCATAGGTAAAATATTTGCCCAGCCCAAGGTAAATAAGTCAATTATAAAATTTAACAGTTGTTTGTGACTTATTAATTGTGATAGCAGGTTTTAAATAATACCACCTCAATAACTAAAGGGCTAATAATAAATAATATTTATCCCAACACCCTTTTATTGACAACAACAGAGGGTTTGAATCTAGATGTGTGAACACACATGAGCATATAGAGCTGAGAAGACAATGGGTACCTACCCATGTGGGGTGAAAATTAAGGTCCTACGCTTAATTTCTCCTATGTACAGAATAAGACACCTATAAAATAATTCCCTGTTCAGTTTTTCAAACTTTGACCAAATTTTATGTGAAATTCATTCTATAAACCAGATAAAGGGCAGAGCTGTTCCACCTGAAGCTGTTTCTCACCCTGTGCTCTCCGTGCCCTTCATCCACTGTATCTAGAAATGAATGTTGTAGAAAAATCCCTCTGTTCGTGGCATTCACGTGGCTTCAGAGGTCTTGTTGTCTCTATCAGGACCTTTAGGAACTAATGATCATGTTGTTCTCTCTCTCTACTACTGTAAGTTTCTAGACTATCTATTCTCACTAGGTCTTCTGCCTTGGAAATCCTCATCTCCTGAGACTTCCGGCACACAGATGTGGGGCCATCTCTAGTGTTCTGCGCTGCCTCTACTGAGCTTACAGACATTGGTTGTCTCACTTGAGTGACTTAATTGGAATGGAGAAACCCTCAAGCCCTTTAGTCTTTCTTTTGTATATGTTAAAAGATAATTTCCCATTACACTGCTATCATTATAACTAGACAGTTTCCAAAACAGGTATCCAAGAGCAAGAAGGATCAAGAGAGGAATAGAAGGAGAGGGAAAAGAGACTACGAGCATAGATATATATGTGTGTGTATGTATGTATGGATGGATGAATGGATGGATGGATGGGTGGGTGGATGGATGGATGGATGGATGGATGGATGGATGGATGAATGGATGGATATGTGCATGTGTGGTGAGAGAGAGGGTATGAATGCCAGCAGATAAATTAACTATTTAATTGTGAGAGTTGCATGGAATATAAAACAAACCCCGCCATATTCAAGTATTTAATGGTATGATACTATAACCATATGGAATTTATGCTCTCTTCTCTGGATGTCCTAAATCCCCACGTCCTCATCACACCTCTTCTAGAGGACTACGCTGCCTTCTCTAACACTTTCTCCTGAAGAGATTTCTTTGTCCCTATTCACTTTCTGTAGAGATGCCAGCCACTAGTCAAGACCCTTAGTATGCTTGAAAACACGCAAATCACCATTCTGCCCATTTCTTTCTGGATCACTATTGCTGGGCCTTGGCTGATAGCATGGTTACTAGAGAGACGGAAGCCAAGTCCAAATCATCCCTCTGCCATTCCTCGTCCTGTTGAATTTGAGCAAATGGCTTCATGCTGTGTCATAAACACCATTCCATGTGGCAGCAGTCATTGCAACAATTGTGAGTTAATGCATGAGCCACATGCAGAATAGTGGCTTGCCCAAGCTAGTCATCAAGAAATACCAGTTCCCTTTATGAGTATTGCAGTTTTACCACTCTTACTTATCAGGCATGATGTATTCAAAATGACATTAAAATATAGCAAGCCACTAGATATCTCCGGTGGAGAGGAAAACAGAAAAAATATGTAGGTATAAAAGGGTGTGTATGGGGCCTTAAAGATTCTTCTGCGTTTCATTAACTAAGTCTAGACTTTTATTATCAAGTCTAGTGCCTGGTGTTGGCTGGAAAATTTTCTTTAGACGGGTGAATCCAATATGACCTCTCACTTCCTGTACAGCCTCTTTGTCAGCAAGCAGCTTTTTGTTAAATGTACTCATTATTCAGAAAACAAATTTGTCTGTCTGATCGGGCTTCCTTGGACAGAGCTTTTCCAGCACTTCCCAAGCAATGTGGGGAAACTCTGGAATAATGACAGCACACAGCTCGTGGGGGCTGAAGGCCCTAACATGTATTTCCATAGACACTCAGTACACAGTCCTCCTGAGCCCACTGTTGACAAGAAGCTTAATGCTACATGATGACTAATTATGACAGTGATGAGTGTAGACAGCGAAAACTGAAGAATGATCTTTTCTTGCAGACCGGAAACTGGCCATTAAGTGGCTTCAGGTCTTCAGCTTCACCATTGTGATGTCAAAACTCTGCCACTTTGCTCTTCAGTAATATGTGGCCAAGACAGGTAACCAAGATGGGACATCTAGAACGACGTCCCTTAGCACAGCAGTTTGCAACTGTGGGTCACAACCGTAGGAAAACATACTTCCGGCGGTCTCAGAAACTGAAACACCACTCAATAGCAAGATTAGTTGGGGTCCCCAAGACAGTCAGAAACATGTGTTTTCTGATGGTTGTGACCCACAGGTTGAGATCAGCTGCCTTAGCACAATGGATATGCCCTTCATTTTTGAAATTCTGTCCTTGGTGGATCAGATTGGAGTTCTACAAAATATCTTACTTACTTAATAAGCTGTTCGAATTCATGCTTTCTCAAACAAATAAACAGAAAACATTACAGCATTAGTACAGACATGAACATCTATTAGTGAGCTAATGATACCCAAAACTATCACATTATCAGTTTCTGCTCAGTGTTAAGGCATCACCATGGCCTGAATGTGTTCCCCAAAGCTCACATCAAAAGCTCCATGTCATGCGGGCATCATGTTTATTCATCCACCAATCAATTAATTTGTCATAGTATGTTGTCTTCATAAATAATGAACGTGAGCATACACCTGTATGTGCTAGTTTTTTAAACTCTATTTTATTTGGAGTTTCTTAAACTCTCTACCTCACTTCCAACCCCCTGTCCCTAGGTAGGAGTGAAAGAAGGTTAGAAGGGAAAGAGGATGTAGTCCTCTTTACTTCTTCTGGCTAGGTAGGGTCTTCGGGGTCTTCTTGGAGCAATGCCAGTCTCGGTCATCAGGATATCCAGCAGTCCAGGTAACCAGCAAATGCAGCAATCAGCATTCTTGAAGGGTTCTCTCTGTCCATCTCCTTCAAGCCACCACACATTCTCCCTCTGGGTTCTCACATTTATACTCCTCAGATTCCTCAGAACTCACCTAACTCCAACTGACAAAGGCCACAGCCCTGCACGAGGCAATTATCAACTTCGGAAAAACTAAAGGACAAACTAAAATCCCACACCTGGGATTAAAACAAAAACATGTTTACTTAACATAACTGAGTTTTTCAAGAAACCAGAACTCCCATACATACACCCTCTCCGAACGTTATCCCTTCTGCGTGCTATGATTCTGAAAGAAAGTCCTCACTGGATGTGACCATTTATTCCTGGACTTTGAAGTCTCAAGGAACACAAGTCAAATAAGCTCCTGTTGTTTGTAAGTAGTCCAGTGTGTGCTCTTCTGTCATAGCAATGACAGGGAACTGTCTAACTCCAAAGAGGGTGGGTAGTTCATTTGTAACAGATGTTTCAATATTGGTATCTTGGTGTTGATGGATTAAGTAAAGCACCGCATAAATAGATATTTAGAAAATACCTTGATCACTGCCAGAAAATACAGTAATAAGTATCAACTGATCACTATTTTTCATAAAATGATGAATAGAATGGAAATATGAGGATTTTTTTTCACAATGATGAACAATGTGTAGTTTGAGCCAGAAATGAAGATTAAATTAATAGTAATTTTAGACACAAAACTAAAAAGGTTTTGATGTGAAAGTCCAGAATTCAATAAATCTAATAGTCTAATACTATGACAATTATTTAAAATTTAGGTGGTTTTGGGCAATTAAAAGGCAAAAAAATTAACTTCATGTGTAGAGAAAAAAATAAAGACAGAATAATAAACTAAAAAATTAAGAATTTTAAAAATTCAGTAAAGTAATTGCATGCAAGGTGACTATATTAAAATGAATGTAATATCAGTAATGCACTGTTTTAAAAATGTAACTTAGAATAGTATGTGCATGAGACTACATAGAGAAGAGGGACATCGTGATATCAGTCTCGGGTACACAGTTTCAAGCAAGACAACTTGTAACACAAATAAAGCAAGTCAAGGGGGGACCTGAGGAGATTACTCAGTGGGAAAGTGACTGTATCACTAAGGCTTGGGGACCTGATTTCACCTCAGGGATTCCTGTGGTAGAAGAAAGAGAACTGACTTCTGAAAGTCATCTTCTTACCTCCACTTGCGTGCCGTGACGTGCATAACCCTGTGTAGACACATTCATATGTGCGCAAGAACATGCATACCCACACGTGTGCGCACACACACGCTTTTGAAAGGCCAACCACTGAACAGTAGATAAGACTTGGTGAAGCGATACAAGCAAATACACCGCCTCTAGATGCCTGAAGCAGCTGTTATGGGAGCAGGCAGGAAGAGGGTACCAACTGTCTTCCACATCAGTGGGTCACTCAAGATTCCGGGAGAGCACCTGTGTGTGCCTGAGCATCTGGGGTCTGGACCACTAGGACGTGCTGCTGTTAGGTTTCTGTGTCAATCCTACCCCAGGTGTCCTCGGAATTTATTCCACACTCGCCTGCTGCCTCCCTGAGCCTCAGCCTGGCATTCTTCTGAAACGGCACAGCTCCCTCCTCACACACTGGCCTCACTCCACAGCTCTTATCAGCTTGGCGCACACCACCGAAGTTACTCACCACTTCCTAGCTTCCGCTCCTGCTCCTGTCGTCGTCCAAAAGTGAACATTTGCACTTCATCTTATTTGGGAATGTAAAAAAAAAAAAAAAAGCCATTAATTGAAAGCACAGTGAAGCATCTACAATGAAATAGTACTTGTGCTACGGTAATATCAGGAATGACATTTTTCCTTTTCCAAACTTTTCATACCTGCGTCATTTTATTATCTTTATTTATTAAAATACATATAGATTTTAAAAGAATCTTATTCTCATGCTGAGATAGTTCACTTTCCTAATTATTTGTTAAAAAAATAACCCTGGGAACAAACATTCAGGCTCATTATTCAGGTTGACAACACAGACAAGCTCACGGTCTATTTTCATTCCCGGGCCCACTTCATCTTCACCGTGTCAGATCAAGTTGCATGTTCTTAACTGTAATCGTTAGCTATTTCTCTTGGCCACATTTGATCTTCACCCATTAATTACCAGTTCTTTTTTCCCAACTAGATCAGACAGGCTTTTCTGATCCCCAATCCAATATTCTCAGCTATTCTCACACTGAAGTGAGTTAGTAAGATTAATTACATTTAGTATAAATGGTCTCAAATGTATTTTCCTTTCTTTCAAATTGAATCCTTCCCTAATTATACCAATGCTAATGCATTTCCTGTTTTGTTTTAATAACAATTTCTGGTCTATTTGGTTTTTTTTTTAAAAGTTGTCATACATGTTTTGACTATCTTAAAACATTTAGAATACTCATATTGTGGACTGAAGAGATTACTCAGGAGTTAAGAGCACTTGTCCTTACAAAGAAGCCAGATTTGGTTCCCAGCATCTTCATGATAGCTAACAAACATCTGTAACTCCAACCAGAGGCTCTGATACCCTCTGACCTCTGTGAACACACACATGGTACACATACACACTGCAGGTTGAATGTCCATATACATAAAAAAGAAATTAAGTTCTTGAGTTTCCTTAGGCCTTTACTCCAAGGAGCTTCTTGGGTGTCACTTGTTTAAACAGGGTGATGGGAGGTGGTTATTAGCAGCTCTTGGAGGAGAAAAACCCCTTACTCGGTCTGTGTGGGGGAAGGGTTTGGAACTGTCTCCCAAATGCATGGAGGCTTTCTGCATGGGTGCGAATTCAGCACCCTTTCATTTAACACTTAACATTTCATTTAACATTAAGCTATTCCCATGAAAATATTTCGGAGGCTATCTCCAGCCCTCCTCTTTCTTCAGTATACACCAAGACATAACCCAAGAGGGAAAAATATTATTTACACTGTGGTTCCCAAGAAGTAGGTGGAGAGACTAATTCGGTTATAATTAGAATCTTATGATTATATAATGAGAATAAAAATTCATGTGATAACTGTACTTAACTTTATTAATGGTCCACCTATCACTGCTACATTTCAGGCATTGTTTACAATAAATACTACGTAAGGCCCAGCATTTCTGAACGAGGTAATCCTTCAGCCTTCTCAAAAGAGCTCTGTCATCCTTCAGAAGCACTGAATATTCCCACTCGAGCAAAAATGAACCTGGCAGCCCTCAGCCTGCTCTTGGCACAGTCCAAGTCGCAGAAAACCCCTAAAGCAGTCATTTCCTTGACAACTGTTCATACATTCTACTCAGTGACCCAAACAAGCTCTATCTGGGCCACTTGGTGACATCCCGTTCCTTCCTCTGTCCTCTGGGATCCTAGAAGGCCATTCTATCTGGCAAAGCAGGCTTGCCTAAAGCTGTTTGTTTGGCTGCACTGGCCACAGCAAAACTGTCACACATTTATACCAAAGCAACATCAGACACCCAAGATGGAAAATGTCACTTAATGCATTAAGGTGTTCTGCATAAATAGACCACGCCTTTAGAACAAAAATCCACTACTGAAAGTTCACACAGCCTGCTGAAACTGCCGTCCTGGGGACCAAGTATTCAACACGTAAGTCTTTGGCAGAAACTGCTTAAGTCCAGACCTTTGTAGATAATTACTAACAGAAACACGAAGCGAACTCTGTATTAGAGACTCCTACTCTCCTCTGTTTCCTATCTGTTCTCTCAGAGGTGAGTTGAGCTCATGGCTACTGTGACGGTCTGCGCTCTTTGTCAACTCTGCATAATCTAGAATCACCTGAGAGATAGGTCTTGGGAGTTACCTGTGGAGGGTTATCTTGCTGACCTTAGCTGATGTGAAGACCCATCTTGACTGTGGGAGGACTGTTCCCTATGCAGAGGACCCTGGACTGTATAAAATGGAGGCGATGGCCTGAGTTTCCTGAGTGTAGGTGCAATGGAACCAGCTCCTAGAACCCCTGTTGCCTTGAATTCCAAGCTACAATTGCTTGAACCCATGAACTGTGAGCCAGAATGAATCCTTTCTCCTTTATGTTGCTTTTGGTCAGAGTAGTTTATCACCGCAACAGAAAACAAACCAACAACAACAACAACAACAACAAAAACATAGACAGCAACTCAGATAAGACTAAATGCCCTACCTTACCTCTAACTCTACGAGGACTGAACCAAAGCAATATATGAAACTTTTGTCTCTAAAGGGAAGGCATAAGTATGCCACTTTCACTTTTCCTGCCCTCCCCACCCCACACTGGCTAGAGAGGTGGATAGAAACAGAAGTACTGTCCTAGACTACAAGCTAGGAGCCATGCTGTGAGGAGACCTGAACAAATAAGCTAAGAACCTAGCTACCAACAGGACCAAGGTTTCTGTATTTGATTGTACCCCACTGTCACGTAAGGTGTAGTTTCTGCAGCCGCACTGTCCTGTAAGGCCTTGGTCTTCAATACTCACATTGTCATGTAAAGTGTAGTCTTTGATGTTGCTGTATAAGGCGTAGCGTTCTCTAGTGAAGCCACTGGTGTTTCTTCCCCCTTTGTTATTGCTATCAGACTTACACTTGCAGTTAAAAGAAATCAAAGGCTGAGACTTGAAAAGATGGATGCCTTACTCTGTTTCCTGCCGATAAAATGAGTATTAGCAGCTGGGTAACTCATAAACAATAGAAGCTTGCTTGGCTTGTATTTCTGGAGAGAGAACTTCAAGCTCATGGCAGCACGGCAGTGCACAGAAAGCACATTCATGTTGACTCATAACATGGAGGCTGGGCATGCTTCCGTCAAGACAAGAGCACAGAGGTGAACAAATCCTTCTTACGCTGAAACAATGACTCCCATTGCTGAAAATGCCATCAATCTGCTCCCCAGAAGTGAGGCCTCAGTACCTAAATACGATCTTTAAGGAGCCACCTTGTTTCACTCTTTCAGTGACAACATATTTTCATCACCAGTTTCTGTGAGACATCAAACTACATCATGGTTTTATTGAGTTGTTTTAGTTATAACATGAGAACAGAACATTAATTAAGGTTAAAAATGGTAATTAGGAAAAGTTACAGGTGTTGAAGACAAGAAGAAAGTTTCTGAGACAATCTCGTGAACACAGGAGTGGCCCATGCAGGGCCACCCCCTTTAACTGTTTAGATATAAGCTTAAGATGATGAATGTTCCTCAGCTCCCAAGTCACAGAGTAGGACTCTGAGGTTACAACTTTGGAATAAATTGAGATTCCTTTCTCCGTCCTATGAAAAGATAGGTGAATGAAGAATAGTTATTTGACCTATAATGAAATAAAGACTGCAGCTTTAAAAATGACGAGTTACTGTTAAATGAGGATGACTTTATCACTACAATATTGACTCTCAATTTCTCATGTCTTATAAACAATATATTCTTATAATATTGTACTAGCATTCAATTTTTATATTTAAGTTTTTCTTTCTACAATCACAAAGCATCAATGATTAGGGAATTCTAAAGAATAGTTACAATAAAAAGAAAGAGCTATTTGTTTTCACTTGTTTTTTATGTTAATAGTGATTTGTTAGTCATCTTTAGAAAGATAATTAGTTTTGTGATTAAATCTTGCATGGGATCCCTAGTGTCTAAGGAGAGCTGTGCTCTTAGAATCCCATGGAGGTTTTTTTGGTTTTTGGTTTTTTTGTTGTTTTTTTTTTTTTTTTTTTGGTTTTTTGTTTTTGTTTTGTGTGACCCACATAAAGATAAAATGAAAACTTTGGCATCCAAAGGAAAATGTTAATGACAAAATTAATTAGGAAAAAAAATCCATGTTCCTATTAGAATTGAGTCAATGTGCTCACCTTTGTTAAAATTAAAGCACAAGATATTATCATAATAAAAAGGCAGAATCATGAGTTGACACCACATCTTCAAAAGTATGTACCGTGCATGGCTTTATTTTTTTTTCTCCATTTAAAATTTTTCCCTTTCTTGATTAAAAAGACTTTCTACTCTAGGTCCATAGTTATATAGGTGATATGTGTGTATATAGGTGACCCATCTGCATACAGGGGACATATATAAATGACATGTACAGCAATTCTTTGGGCTTCAAATAGTTCTAATGGTCTCTGATTAAAGTCCATTACTTCCAATCCATATCATCTCAGTAACTAGAAATGGCTTTAATTTTTCAATTCTCTTTGTATGTGTTTGATGTGGGTGCTTGTTAGTATGTGTTTGCACATGTGTGTCTGGCAGTAAATGCCGGAGGTTGGCAACGTGTGTCTTTCTTTGATTACTCTCCACATTAGTTTTTGGGATAGGGCCTCTCACTGAACGTGAACATCTTCAATTTACTCAGACCAGCTGGCCAATGAGGTTCAGAGATCGGCCAGGCTCTGGAGTTACATACAGGAGTCACCATGTGGGCTTTTTATGTGGGCTCTGGGAATCCAGAAAGCTTCGAAAGCTCATGAGCAGACACTTTAGTATTTTCCCAGTCCTAGAAAGCGCTTTAAATAGTCTTACCAAGATGTGGTGATAAATGTAAGACATGTGTGATTTTTGTTTAATATATTATGAAAATAAACATTAGAATGTGTACTGTCTTGTTTTAGCCTTAAGTTCTAAAACATAGAAAACATAAATTGCAGAAGTTTAAATAAATCAAAAATATTGGAGGGCTCAGTGCCTAGCATTCATGGAGTTCTGACTTCCATTGTCAGTACAAAACAAACACACATGCATGCATGCGCACACACACACACACACACACACACACACTATTAAAGTGTGATCATGCACTCTAGCCCACACTCTTCAGAGAGTCTAGGATGGGAAGAAAGCCTCCACTAATGGTCAAAATCAGCAAGCTTTGAGAAACTTATGAGAATTTAAAGTTTAATTTCCATAGTTGAGAAGTATACAAGAGACACAGGAAATTGGTGAGAGACTATCCAACCCAACTATTCAATAGACAGATAGTCTTCAAAGTTGGATTGGGATTGGTTGAGGCAATGTGGAAATTAAAAAGACACCTACCTCTACAGAAGCAGGCGGTCTTTGAATCAGAACAAAGAAGGGCAGCAAAGAGGCCCTTAGTCCAGCTGCTCTAGTTCTGAGTCCTGGAAAATGCCCAGAGTGACAGGAAAGGAGTCGAGTTAGCTTACCTTTGTCAGAGGTCACAGAGGTCACCTGAACTGCTATTAGGAGCCATGGAGGCACAGACCTTTCTAACTGTTTCCAAGCTGATAAAAGAAGCAACCCAGACAGGGGGATGCCTTTAAGGCTGGTCGACCTCAGAGCCATGTTAAAACTGAACAGATGGCAAATTTGGGTCCAGAATATAAGTCAGTCATATAATGACAATATACATCCCCAAGTGTTCAATACATGTGAGGTTACATCTGTAACATAAAGAAAGTGACACTATTTATACTATTATAATTTATATTTCTTACTGAGAGTGTAGTTAACTTAGAACAATTTTGTTCTTAATTAGAAGGAGAAAAGCATCTAAAAAGAGCTTGGCAGGCTTTGTCATGTTTGTCAACAAAACTGATCATTTTTGTCACTGTTGTCAAAGTCAAGATATAAGTCAAGCCATTGGCTTGGTGGAAGAGCTATCAAATATTGTTTTGTTGGCCAGCATAAGTTCAGAATCGGCCTTTGGGTCTCCTCTATTACAAACTATGGGGAACATTGGGAGACCAAGTTAATAAGGAAAAAAAACATTAGCATCATGATTAACTTAAGTTTTGTTTAGTAGGGTGAAAGGTCACTGTGGGACTAGCTGCCATGTCCTGAGCTCTGGAGAAGGATAAGGTAACTGTGTGACCTGCTGACGGCTGTGTCAGTCTCCTGCCTAAGAAGCAAACACCCGGAAGCTCTGTAAGAGAAGCCAGTTAAAGTCAGCATCCAACTGGCAGTTCCCTGAACTGTTCAAGAAACACCGATCATTTAATGTTGGCATACTTTCTTTAAGACCACGTAGGTACTCATAAGTAATTTTTGTTTTTGTATAATTAAGACCAATTGAGGATCCAGTCCTTGGGAGTCACTTGGGCTTGTAAGGAATCTCAGGCTCCTGGAGACTTTCTTTACCAGCTGTTCGTCTATGTGAGGATAAGTCCTTGCCTGGCCCAAATGTGGCTTCCCATGGAAGCCCTGAGGGAACATTTTGCCTGTACTGATGACTGGATATTGGTTAGAATCCATTAGATGGAGCCTCCTACCTCCCTGAACAGGTGTCTTTCCAGTTAGAAGACATTTCTAGAGATTGTCCACAGTCTCTTGGCTGGTAAGGGGTAGACATTTTCGCTTTTATATAATTATTTTAGTGAAAAATATGTATTTCAGTCCCTCCGACCTTATGAGAATAGCGTCCAGGTACAGTTATCAAACACACAAAAGGCAGTTACATTAGTCGGTACTTTAACTACCCTGTATAACCAATATTTTATATTTCAGTACTTCAATAACCAACATTTTTAACAAACTTTCATTAGACAAACATTTCAGCCAGTTCTTGTAGTTATCGATCTTTGACCTTAGAAGCTATGATACCGTATACATCAACTCGAAGTCCCACCCTCTGCATCTTAAATAACTTAGACCTTTATAAGTCTCCTTTTCCATTCTGGAAACATCCATCCATCTTAATTTAGAACAACAGTGCTATGCTTACGTAATCAGACCCTGCTGGCAGGAACCCATGTGTTCTGAAGAAACACTTGCGCGCCCCCTTTGGCTATCAGACCATTGAAAGGAAGGACCCCGACTAATAAGAAAGGCCCCCAGCAATCTCTTGTTGTGAGAAGAAAAGGCTGGGTGCCTGAGGGTGTCCAAGAAGGAACTTGTCTCCTGCAGAAAGATTCCTAACTTGTCACCTGGCCTTGTAGGAAGTAATAATCTTGCAGAGGACACTCGGAAGCTGAGACGAGAGTGGGGAGGAGACCATACCACACAGCCCTGCTGACTTGTGCATCTAACTTTCTCTTTAAGCCCTGTCCTCAAGTCAGGACTACCAAAGATGAACTTCCGGCAATCAATCTCTGTCCCACTTCCCGGGGTGGCCACGTTTAAGAAAACTTTCTTCCGTCCTAATTTCCCTGCTAATTTGACTACTTTAGTTGGCTTAATAAGGGTAAGTGCTGAACCTGGCTTGTTGGAGCACAGGTCGTGACCCCTAAGTCTGGTAACACTTTTATTTTTTGGTACGTTTTGGGGTGTTTGTTCTTTTATTGCAGTGTTAGGTTAACTCAACTAATCTCTCCATCCTCCCTCGGTTGTCTCCTTTTGGCGATGCTCTGTAACCTACTTTTCAGGAGAAACCTTGATAAGATTTCTTAATAAATCTTGATTGGATGGCCTTTCACTTACTTAGATCCTCTTCCCTTCCTGTCCTATATCGACACCAACTTCCTTACCGATAAATACTCATTTGTAAAGAAACAAAGAGCATTTCTCCCACCTGAAACCAAATCCACTGACTCCTGAAACACAAAACCCTGTCTCTGAAATCCCTCCCTCATGAGCAGACATTCTCTTCTCTGGCTACAAACCCTCGTGCGGATCTTATTTACTCCCGCATCTTTGGTACCACCCAGTGACTTCCACAGGTACAGCTCCTAGTTAAAACTCTCTCCCACCCTTCCTGATACCTGAAACATTAGTTCGACTTCCCACACTCCTCCTGCTCTGCAGTGACTCCCGATCTCTTACTAGAATCCCAATGACCATCCTCATCTCGAATGAGAATTTTACCTGCTGAACACAAATTATGTCCAGTTCACAGTCTGTCAGGAATTCCACATTATGATCTGAAAGATGTCCTCAGGGTCTGAGTATCCCCAACAACATGCTTGTCATCTTGCTCAAAAACCAGTGTGTGTGTGTGCGCGCATATGGGAGAGTGTGAGTGCATTGTGTGTGCATATGCATGTGTGTGAGTGTGTGTGCTTATGCATGTATGTTTGTTAATGTATGTGCCTGTTTTATGTGTATGTATGTGTGATGTAAGCTTGTGTGTGTTTATGTGTGCGATGGTGTGCTTATGTTTGTACGCATGTGTTTAAGTGTGTTTATGTGTGTTTGTGAGAGTGAGGGTCTCACTGTGGTCAAGGTTGCCCTTGACCTCAAATCCTCCTGCCCCTGTCTCCTGAGTTCCAGGAGTCTCATATGCAGAGCCATGCCTAAACATTCCTCAGTAAACTTTAACCAGTTGATCGTCTTGGTCTCTTCTCAGTAGAGCAACTGGAATGACACTTTAAAAACTTACTTTATTTTGATGAGTACACTTACCATGGCATTTGCCTTTTAACAAAGTTTAAAGGGTACAGAAGAGAATTGATCATTATGGGGACATCACTGTATGGTAAAGCTCTGTTTGTCAGGATGTGGAAAATTGTTGGGAGAAACAAAATGGCTCCACTGCTTCAGAGGGGAAACGTTTTTCAGTGTGTAACAACACGTGGAAGGTAGCACTTGGGAATCTGAGACCAGCTTCATAGCCAGCTGGGTGAAATGGTGGGTTTAAGTCTAGTCTGGTCCACATAGCTCAAAACAATAGCAACAACAGAACTAAAATTGTAATTCCTAAAAACGTTGAAAACGTACTTATTATGTAGACTAAAAGTGCTGCCAGGCATTGATCCAGGAGAACTGAAGAAAACATCCCGAAGATTTCACAGTATTCCAATATGCATTACTACGTTACACACAACGCCAGGAGGTAGGCGCAACCTGGATTACAAATAGACAAAGAAATAGGATATGTGTTCATAACATTTGTATTCTCTATATAATGGAATATTACTCAGCCCTTAAAATAAAGGCATTCCTCTGGTATGTGATATCAGCCTTCCCTGTGACGTTATGTTAAGTGGCATAAGCATGTCAGAAAGAGAAACAGCGAAAGATTTCATTTAGATGTCGCAAATGGTCCCTCCCTGTGAGTGCGAATCCTGAGGGGCCGCATCAGTACCAGCCTTCCTCGTCAAGGCTCAGATAACACTGCAGAAGATGAGCACGCAAGTACTGGAGGATGGGCAGGAGCACTGTGAGCAACCTCACCAAGGAACCACCCGTGGGAGCATGCTAAACAGAGAGGTGGGTTCGTTTTTATTTGAGTTTTCCACTCCCAGAATTCCCACCTCACAAAGCCCCTGTCAGCTGCCTCGAGGTTCCCCTGGGTCTGAGAATTCAGTCAAAAAAGCGCAACTTTCTTTTTTTCTGTCTCTTTCGAATGCTGGCCAGAACCTAAAAAGCCTTCTTTTTCTGACACTTTGCGCTGTCTAATTCTTTCTCTAACAACCTGCTCCCCACCACTGCTGACAGGTGGTGGGTTTCTACGCTCAGAAATCAAAGAAGAGGGCTTACTTTTCTTTTTCTTTTCCTTTCTCCTCCTCCTGGCAGCTGCTGAGATTTACAGTTTGATTGTCCTGGGTCATTTTCTTAAATTCTAGTGAAATTATCCTACTTTCTTTAAGTCCATCCTTTAATTCTTTTGTTAATAAGACAAAGAACCCCAAGAGGAGACCCTAGTTTCTTCTGTGTCACCACAGATTGAAGAATGATGGGATGTGGCTCTTCAAAGGGACAGACTCATTTTAGAAGTTTGTCAATTCACATCACTTGCAGAATGAGAGCCAGTGCTCTACTGTGTCTTGTCCAGTGTGGACTTCCTCTGGTTTCTGAGGTCCTCTCTATCACCATGCCTTGCCTTGGAGCCCACGCCCTAGCACAGAGCAAAGATGTGGCCACACTCAAGACTGAACCTACAACTCAAAAGAGAGACTGAGTAGACTCCCTAAGTCACATTCTAGCACACCCACCAATCCTGCCACTCACCCCTGGATAAGATGGGCTTCATGCTTGTTTGGTGGTGGCTGTCAGACAAAGCCATTTGAGCACTCCAGTTGATGACGAGATGACAATCTAGGACCCTCTCCCTAGATTGGCCCCTCTTGTGGCCCTCCTCCAACTAGCTGTTGGAACTGAGGTTCCTTAAAGAGCAGGGATCCCTCAGGTCCCCTGCCTTCTCCAGCCTTCTCCTTGCACATGCCCTGTTCATCCATCCATCCTTCCTGCTGTAAGTACTTATCTCCTTCCCTCCCCAGCTCCCATGGTTCTCCTGGCCTTCTAAACTCTCACTTGGGGATCAGCACATCCTTCCACCTGCTCTAAACCTTCCTCCCACCACTCTCCCTTAATTGGAGCTCTTCTGTCCCCTGCAGGCAGGCTTGCTTGCCACTTCAGCTGTCTGAAGCACAGGCTGCTGTTTGTACTCTCAGGATCCATTTATCAAAGTTGGGAGGCAGAAGAAGTATCTCTCCTCTTCCCCCGGGGTCAATTCTTCATCCCCGCCCATCCCAGGCTCATAAAAGTCAGTTTTAAATAGAAAAGGCATAGAAGTATTTAGCCTAACACTCAAATAAAATCTGCATCTGCAAATTTTCAGCCATCATATGTGTGTGTGTGTGTTCACACACGTCTACGCATAAATGAACTTGTACCAGCATCTTATATGACACACAAGTACAGGCATGTCCCTACAAAATTAGGAAACACGTAAGTGTTTGCCCACATGAATTTTGTTGTTATAAAATAATATACTCTTTATACTTTCACTTATAAAAATCTGCTGATATAATTATATATGCAGCAAAATCACAAGGCAGATTGATGAGTTATTCTGAAGTTGATAAAGATTTTCCTGCAAACTCAGCGTATTCAGTGGGCTCAGCAAGGGCCTGACTGAATGAATGCATTTAACTGGTTCTCCATGGTCTTGTGTTTTTCATGATTCAGTTAGAAATCTATGGGTCCCTTACCCTGAGCTGAGCTGTGACTGCACTTGTGAAATCCTGAGTTTCTCTGCTGTCTGGTGGGGATACCCCTGTAAGTCCCCTCCACAGTCTGCCATTTGCTGTGAGGAGCCTGTAGCTACTGACTGTAAGCCTGTCACGTGGCCTTGCTGTTCTCACAGATATCAGTAAGGGTCACTCTGACCTTCCTCTTTCCTTGTCATCGGCCTAGAGGGCAGCCTGGTGGAGAGCTGCTGCCGCCTCCCTAAGCAGTGCTGGCAACTTTATGGGTGGCGTACACTTGGGACCTCCTGTGAAATACTGTCCTCTGGAGATCTTCTGGCTTTAAGCAAGAAAAGCCCTCTGCGCTCAACTCCCTTTAGGTTCCACTCCACTCCCTTTAGATTCTTCTTCTACCTCCAGGCAGAAGATCACAGCATTTCCACTGCCGCTTAGTGGTTATTGGTCTTCACTTTCTCTGAGCTTCCAGGATACCCGGAGGCTAGCTTGCTCTCCTCTTGGGGTTAGGGTTGCCAGATTAAGCAAATAAAATGATATGACCCAACTAATAACATTCCTAGGTTATATAACAATATGGCTCTGTATCCCAACACAGAGATAGTAGAACATCGTGTTTATTGCTGCATTGCCCACAGTAGCAAGAAAAATGAAGCAGTCTAGACATCTATCATCAGATAAATAGATAAAATACAGTCCAAACACACAGCAGAATTTTGTTCGGCTGTTAAAGAAAGATGAAATTACAAGAAAATGAAAAAATTTGGAAAACATGATTTTAAGCAAGGTGACTCAGAAAGACAAATATGGCATGTTCTCTCTCACAGGTGGATTCCACTTTTTAATGTTCATACCTATGTATATATGGGGATTAGTGTAAACGTAGACCATGAAATTAGAAAGATAACAAAGGAAAGAAAAGATATGTTGAGAGGCAGAGAAGAGGGCAACAGAACCGTGTGGCATAAACATGGAAAGGATGTCATTGCATGTTAGAAGGGCACAAGAACGAGCTGGGAGGACAAGCCTTTTGGAGAATCAACAGAAATAGATTTTATTTATAAATGTTACATGAAACCTAATACTATGTGTGCTAATTAATCTCTCTCTGTGTCTGTCTCTCTTTCTCTGTCTGCCTCACTCTCTCTCTCTCTTCCTCCCTCTCTCTCTCTCTCACACACATACACACACAATTTCCAGCTAAACTTGAATTTCAGATGAGCAACTACTTTTAGCTTAATTATGCTGCAAATAAAACACATTGTTACTGTATCTCTCAGCCTTCTGTGAAGTCCTTACCAGGATGTTAAATTCTCCCCCGGATTTGTCTCCAGCTCTCTTTATTCTTATTTATTCATCTTATATTCTTTCTTTAGTATCAAATTGCCTCAAAATACCACACTAGAGATGTCCCCATCTCCTGCTTGAGCTTGCTGGACAAGGAATGTATCTCTTTCTTCCATTATGAGCTCCAGACAAAATTCCAGGGGAACTGTGCTGGGATTTAAGCCCCGTTATTGGCTTGGAAGCCAGGAAAGGAGACAGGGGCACCTATTTTTCTGCAGAGAAACTCCCACAGCATTGTTAAACATGAGGGAACCCATGTCTTTGGAAAGAAGGTAGAGTTCCTGTGGGTGTTCTGTAGTGTTGCATGGGTCCACAGAGCTAGCACCCTCTAGAATTTGCATTTTCTGCCAATCTCACATTGTGATGCGAGGCTGTCTGAGCTGGGGTCCTGATGAGTGGTAAGCTGCCAAAAAGCTCTCTGAAAAGGAATGTCAATAAAACCCTTGACTCATTAAGTTTGTTGGTTCCCAGTGTGCCAATAGTGGTCTACCACTTACGATTTCAAGGTACCAGGATGATGCCGTTAAATGTGAAACTGATGAGATACAAATGATTAGTTAGTTCTCGTGAGCCAGGAGGAAGAATCCTCGGAACACCACTGGATAAAACGTTTAGCCGGGCATGTGAATGTCTTGGGGTAGTGTGACTCTAAATTTCAGGACATATCTTTTGCACAGATGTGTCCACAGACCTGTTGCAGGAGATAATGGCTCTCCAGAAAACTACGAAAGAGAACTTCTGCCTCGCATGCTTATCTTCCCAATGGTGTTCCTTCTCCCAGGATCCCTCCACAGGGCAACAAAATGGCTTAGATGAAACTAGCAAACTCTGCCATTTATGTAGGCATTGTTTCCTCTATAGGCAGGCCCCTTCTTTGCCATTTCTCCCGGGTCATAAAAGAGTTCACAGTTTTGGACCAGTCTCCGGATATTTTGATCTTGGACTTAGAGTTGGGAGCACAAAAGAGGCTGTGGGTGGAGAAGACAGAAGGCCAGGGCCATAATTAGGAAGCATGTGCTCTCAAAGAACAGGAGGAGGAAGGGCTGAGATGCTGACACGAACCAGAGTCAAAGGGGAGGCTGGAGAAGGGCCAGAGGATGAAAGGCCCGAGGAGCCAAGCGCATCACACTGAGATCATAGTATTTCAAAGATCTTTCTATATCCTGGAGAAAGTGAAACTGAGGACAGTTTGGCCAATATCCAATTTAGGGTGTTTAGCTGACTAATATTAAAAACAGAGCCTTTTTAAACGGGAATTTTTGCATTTAAGCCAGACTGTGACATGTCCCATAATAAGAAGGGTTCCAAAATTGAGACAAAAAGGCCAGTAATTGCAGAAAAGTGAAATAGGCCTGCAGGCAAATAGAAGCCCCACTTAGCATGGGGAATCTGGAGTGCAGCCAGCCATGACTCCTCATTCCCGAAGCATGGATGCTTTAAGACCTTAGAATGTCTTGTCCTCAGCCGGCAACTTTGACTTCCAGCTCCACCCACCAAAAAATTACAGGTCTCTAGGATAACTACCCTTGAAATATTGTCTGTTCTCCAGGATTGTTCTTACATTAATGTTTTGATTTCTTTTCCTTAAAATTGAGACTTTGGGCCAGGAGATGGTTCAGTCAGGTGTTGCGCATAATTGAGCACCCAATTTCGGATCTTAGTGTCCACGTGAAAGCTCAAGAATGGTAGCTCAGGAGCATAGGAGAAGAAGAGGGAGGAAGGGTGGAATTGGGAGAGGATGGGGAGGAGACCACAGCCGGGATACAAAGTGAATAAGCTGTAATTAATAAAAAAATTTTAAAAAGAGTTGTAGCTCACATCTGTAGTGCTGGCACTGGAAGAGCAGAGACAGGCAAATGCCAAGAGCTTGCTGGTTGGCCAGGCAGGACCTCTGTGATCAGGGAGAGACACTGCTTAAAGAAAAAAAAAAAAACAAAGAAAAGGATTCTTGTAGAGAAAGACACTTGAAATTGACCTTTGGCCTCCATGTGTACTAATACACATGTGCACACACGTTTGTGTGTACATATGTGCACACAGCAATGTATTAACTGTATGCCACACATATAAACAGATATACTCGGCTTTTACAACAGAGCGTTTTTATCCTGTGTTCAGGGTGTTCCTCCGACATACTCACTCATTGCTTATAAACTGTCTTAACCGTCAGCATTCTGCACTTTAAAGATGCCTCGGTTAGGGTATCAGAGGTAACGCAGTGATAAAGCATTTGTCAGCATGTAGGGTATCCAGCACTACAACGTTAACAAATTAGGTAAAAATATTTAGGCACGTATGAAAAAGAAAGCTCCATGAGTGCAGGATGTTAAACACAAGTCTCTCCATCTTCAGTTGCCACCCCTTTCCACCCAGGGGGCTCAGGCATTGGCAGTACCAGAAGGAAGCTGCTCCACGCATTGTTTTTGTGGTTTGGGGTTTTATTATTTTGTCCTTTGTACTTTCCCAGTTTTCCCCTTTTATTCCTCATCTTGTAATTTTGTGTAGGTATTTTTGTTCATTGTGCAGATTTTTCTCTTCTCACTTATCTCTCCATCTTCCTAGTATTTTTTTCCTCTTTGAATTTGTTTTTTTAAATTATGTCATAATGCTTCTTTTCTTTTTAGTTTTCCTTGCATTATCTTTTATTTCATGCAGTTACTGCCTCTAATTTTAGACTAAATAATAGTTAATGCCATTACTCTATGTTATCTCTGTCATTCCCATAGTCATCTTTGGTGTCTTTGTTTTCATTAATTAGTTTAAAGTGTATCCCTGTGTGTGGTCAGATTTGGTGCTACAGCTGTTATAGTGGTTTCTTTTTGTCCTCTCTGAGGTGTACAAGGGACTGAGCCTTCAGCTGAGGACTACTAATAAGATTCCCAAATAAAACCTGAAGATATACTCATCCCCACAGATGTACAAGTCACACCACAGAAGCACAAGGACATGAAAAAGCAAAGCAAAATGAGTCTTACAAAAGCTTGTAACTCCTCAGTAACAAAAACTCACACATATGGAAATAGATAAAATGCTAGATTAAGAACTCAAGATTTTGCTTGTATAAATAATCAGTGACTACATAGAATACAAAGCAAATAGATCGATGGAATAATTCAGGGCTCAAAGGAAAAAGCAAGCCTTTTCCCCTCAAGTATAGAAAAAGAAATATATATCCAAGCACAAAAAGATTTCAGAAGTCCAAAAAAGTTAACCCATGCAAAAAATATCTTCCATGATGCACTGTATTCAAGATATCAAAAGTAGAAAAAAAAAGTAAAGCAAGGGAAGAAAGTTGTAAGAGAAATTTGCCAGCTCATTTACAAAAGAAAACATAACTGATAACATCAAACCTCTAAACAAAAACCCTAAAATCCAAGAGACCATGGAATTATGTATTTTAAGCTCTCAAAGTAAATAACTGCTAACCAAGATTGCTATATACAGAAAAGTTATTTTTTTTTTGCAGTCAAGAAAGAAATAAAAACATTGAACATAGTCACAAACTAAAGTAATTCATGACCACAAAATAAGCACTGTGGAAGGCACTTTAACAAATTCTAAACCCAGAGTGTCTTAGTGTTCTATTGCTGTGAAGAGGCACCATGACCAAGACAACTCTGATTAAAAAAAAGAAAGAAAGAAAGCATTTGATCGGAGGCTTGCTTACAGTTTCAGAGAGTGAGTCCATGACCAGCATGGCAGGAAGCAGAGGAGCATGGAGCTGGAGCAAAGGCTGAGAGCAGCCAGCAGGGAGAGCAACACTAGACCCATCGTGGGCTTTAGAAACCTCAGAGTCCACCCCAGCACCCAGAGTCCACCTTCTCCAACAAGGATACACCTCTTAACCCTTCCTAACTGTCTACCAACTGGGAATCAAACCATCAAATATAGGAGCATATGTTGATCATTTTCATTTAAACCCCACAGGAAAAAGCAGGGGATGTTGAGAGGTGGTCTCAGTCACAAGAAACAGGAAATGCTTTCTTTCATACGATGAACAGATGAACAAAGGAGAACTAGGAAAAAAATATCAATCATATCCAAGTCAGAAAACTACAGGCTTACTATATGAGAGGAAAAAAGAAAAGAGCAAATAGGAATGTATCAATAGAAAAACAACCAACAAATTTATGGGACTCACCAAGCTTCCTCTAATAATAATCTGAATACAAATGGTCTTAACTAGCCAACTAACAGATTCAGGTTAGCTAATTGTAATTAAAACAAGAAATAATCATTTGTAATCTCCAAGAAACGTATTTGTTGAAAGTATGGAAGTCAATATAGCAAATGAATGGAACCTGAAAATATACTGGGGTAGCTAATCTTATTTATGTTTTTTTTTCTTTTTTTATTAATTACAGTTTATTCACATTGTATCCCCCCATAAGCCCCTTCCTCATCCCCTCCCAGCCCCACCCTCCCTCCCCTTCTTCACACATGCCCCTCCCAAGTCCACTGATAGGGGAGATCCTCCTCTCCTTCCTTCTGATCTTAGTCTATCAGATCCCATCAGGAGTGGCTGCATTGTCATATTCTGTGGCCTGGTAGGGCTGGTCTCCCCTCAGGGGGAGGTGATCAAAGAACAGGCCTATCAGATTATGTCAGAGGCAGTCCCTTTTCCCATTACTATGGAACCCACTTGGATACTATGCTGTCATGGACTACATCTGTGCAGGGGTTCTAGGTTATCTCCATGCATGTTCCTTGGTTGGAATATGAGTCCCTGAGGAGACCCCTGTGTTCAAATTTTATGGTTCTGTTGCTCTCCTTGTGGGGTTCCTGTCCTCTCCAGATCTTACTATTTCCCACTTCTTAATTAAGATTCCATGCACTTTGCCCATCAGTTGGCCTTAAGTCTCAGTGTCTGCTTTGATAGTCTGTAGGGCAGAGCCTTTCAGAGGCCCTCTGTGGCAGGTTCCTAGGTTGTTTCCTGTTTTCTTCTTCTTCTGATGTCTATCCTCTTTGCCTTTCGGGATGGGGATTGAACGTTTTAATCAGGGTCCGCTCTCTTGATTACTTTCTTTAGATGTTCAGGATTTTAGTAGGTTTATCCTATGTTATATGTCTACATGACTGAGTATATACTGTGTGTGTCTTTCTGCTTCTGGGACAGCTCACTCAGGATGATCCTTTCCAAGTCCCACCATTTACATGCAAATTTCATGATTTCCTTATTTTTCATTGCTGAGTAATACTCCATTGTGTTAGATGTACCACAATTTCTGCATCCATTCTTCAGTTGAGGGGCATCTGGGCTGTTTCCAGCTTCTGGCTATTACAAATAAAGCTGCTAAAAACATAGTTGAGCAAATGTCTTTATTGTGTACTTGAGCCTCTTTTGGATATATGCCTAAGAGTGATATGGCTGGATCTTGAGGAAGTGCTATTCCTAGTTGTCTGAGAAAGCACCAGATTGATTTCCAGAGTGGTTGTACCAGTTTACAGTCCCACCAGCAGTGGAGAAGGGTTCCCCTTTCTCCACAGCCTCTCCAGCATGTGTTGTCACTTGAGTTTTTCATCTTGGCCATTCTGATGGGTGTAATGTGAAATCTCAGGGTCGTTTTGATTTGCATTTCCCTAATGGCCCATGACGTTGAGCATTTCTTTACGTGTTTCTCTGCCATTCGTTATTCCTCTGTCGAGAATTTTCTGTTTAGCTCTGTTCCCCATCTTTTAAGTGGATTATGTGGTTTGCTGCTTTTCAGCTTCTTTAGTTCTTTATATATACTGGATATTAGCCCTTTGTCAGATAAACAGTTGGTGAAAATTTTTTCCCAGTCTGTAGGCAGTCGTTTTGTTTTGATGACGGTGTCCTTTGCTTTACAGAAGCTTTTCAGTTTCATGAGGTCCCATTTATTGATTGTTGCTCTTAGAGCCTGTGCTGTTGGTGTTCTGTTCAGGAAGTTGTCTCCTGTACCAATGAGTTCAAGGGTATTCCCCACTTTTTCTTCTAATCTATTTAGTATGTCCGGTTTTATGTTGAGGTCTTTGATCCACTTGGACTTCAGCTTTGTGCATGGTGATGGCTCTATTTTCATTTTTCTACATGTAGACATCCAGTTAGACCAGCACCACTTGTTGAAGATGCTATCTTTTTTCCATTGTATGGTTTTGGCATCGTTGTCAAAGATCAGGTGTCCTTAGATGTGTGGGTTTATTTCTGGGTCCTCTGTTCGGTTCCATTGATCCACCATTCTGTTTCTATGCCAGTACCATGCAGTTTTTATAACTGTTGCTTTATAGTACAGCTTAAGATCAGGGATGAAGATACCTCCAGAAGATCTTTTATTGTAGAGAATTGTTTTAGCAATTCTGGGTTTCTTGTTATTCCATTTGAAGGTGAGAATTTTTCTTTCCAGGTCTGTAAAGAATTGTGTTGGTAATTTGATGGGAATTGCATTGAATCTGTAGATTGCTTTTGGTAAGATGGCCATTTTTACTATGTTAATCCTGCCAAGCCATGAGCATGAGAGATCTTTCCATCTTCTGATATCTTCTTCTATTTCTTTCTTCAGAGACTTGAAATTTTTTCATACAAGTCTTTGACTTCCTTGGTTAGGGTTACTCCAAGATACTTTATGTCATTTGTGGCTATTGTGAAGGGTGTTGTTTCCCTAATTTCTTTCTCAGCCCTTTTGTCTTTTGTATACAGGAGTGCTACTGATTTTTTTGAGTTAATTTTGTATCCGGCCACTTTGCTGAAGGTGGTTATCAGCTGTAGGAGTTTCCTGGTAGAGTTTTTGGGGTCACTCACGTATACTATCATATCATCTGCAAATAGTGATAATTTGACTTCTTCTTTTCCCATCTGTATCCCCTTGATCTCCTTCAACTGTCTTATTGCTCTAGCAAGGACTTCCAGCACTATGTGGAAGAGATATGGAGAGAGTGGGCAGCCTTGTCTTGTCCCTGATTTTAGCGGGATTGCTTTAAGTTTCTCTCCGTTCAGTTTGATGTTGGCTATAGGCTTGCTGTATATCGCCTTTACTATGTTTAGATATGTGCCTTGTATCTCTGATCTCTCCAATACTTTAAACATGAATGGACGTTGGATTTTGTCAAATGTTTTTTCAGTATCTAGGGAGATTATCATGTGGTTTTTTCTTTCAGTTTGTTAATATGGTGGATCACATTGATGGATTTCCGTATATTGAACCACCCCTGCATGCCTGGGATGAAGCCTACTTGGTCATAGTGGATGATATCTTTCATGTGTTCTTGTATTCGGTTTGCAAGTATTTTGTTGAGTATTTTTGCATCAATGTTCGTAAGGGAGATTGGCCTAAAATTCTCTTTCTTTGTTGGGTCTTTGTGAGGTTTAAGTACCAAGGTGACTGTGGCTTCATAGAATGAGTTTGGTAGTGTTCCTTCTGTTTCTATTTTGCGGAATAGTTTGGAAAGAATTGGAGTTAGCTCTTCTTTAAAGGTCTGGTAGAATTCTGTGCTGAAACCATCTGGTCCTGGGCTTTTTTGGATGGGAGACTTTTGATGACTGCCTCTATTTCCTTGGGGGATATAGTGCTATTTAATTGCTTTACCTGGTCCGGATTCAGTTTTGGTAAGTCGAATCGGTCAAGAAAATTGTCCATTTCATTTAGATTTTCAAATTTTGTGGCATATAGACTTTTGAAGTAAGTCCTAATGATTGTTTGGATTTCCTCAGTGTCTGTAGTTATGTCCCCCTTTTCATGTCTGCTTTTGTTGATTTGGATGGTGTCTCTCTGCCTTTTAGCTAGCTTGGCTAAGGGTTTGTCTATCTTGTTTATTTTCTCAAAGAACCAGCTCTTGGTTTCATTGATTCTTTGAATTGTTTTATTTGTTTCTAATTGATTGATTTCAGCCCTGAGTTTGATTATTTCCAGCCGTCTTCTCCTTTTTGGTGTGTCTGCTTCTTCTTTTTCTAGGGTTTTTAAGTGAGCCATTAAGTTGCTTGAATGCGCTGTCTCGAATTTCTTCTTGAAGGCACTTAGTGCTATGAACTTTCCTCTTAGCACTGCCTTCATTGTGTCCCACAAGTTTGGCTATGTTGTGTCTTCATTTTCATTGAGTTCTAGGAAGCCTTTATTTCTTTCTTTATTTCTTCCCTGACCCAGCTGTCATTTAGTAACAAGTTGTTCAGTTTCCATGTGTGTAGGCTTTTTGCTATTTCTGTTGTTGTTGAGATCCAGCTTTATTCCATAGTGATCAGACAATATACAAGGGATTATTTCAATCTTCTTGCATCTGTTGAGGCTCGCTTTGTGACCAACTATGTGGTCTATTTTGGAGAAGGTTCTATGAGGTGCTGAGAAGAAGGTAAATTCTTTTGTGTTTGGGTGTAAGGTTCTGTAAATGTCTGTTAGGTCCATTTGATTCATGACCTCTGTCAGAAACATTGTTTCTTTGTTTAATTTCTGTTGACCTGTCCTTTGTTGAGAGTGGGGTGTTGAAGTCCCCCACTATTAATGTGTGGGGATCTATATGTGGTTTAAGTTTTATCAATGTTTCTTTTACAAATGTGGGTGCCCTTGTATTTGGGGCATAAATGTTCAGGATTGTGATGTCTTCCTGGTGGAATTTTCCCTTAATGAGTATGAAGTGTCCTTCCCCATCTCTTCTTATTAATTTTGGTTGAAAGTCTATTTTATCAGATATTAGAATGGCTACTCCTGCTTGCTTCTTAGGTCCATTTGCTTGAAAAGCCGTCTTCCAACCCTTTATCATCAGGTAATGTCTATCTTTGTGACTTAGGTGTGTTTCTTGAATGCAACAGATTGCTGGATTTTGTTTACGTATCCATTCTGTTAGTCTGTGTCTTTATTGGAGAGTTGAGTCCATTGATGTTGAGAGAGATTAATGAGCAGTGGCTGTTAGATCCTTTGGTTTTGATGTTGGGTGCGGTTATAAGCTTGTGTGCTTGGTTGCTTTTTGTTTTACTGTAGTGAGGTTAATTATTTCCTATGTTTTCTTGAAAGTAGCTAGTTTTCTTGGGTTGTATTTTCCCTTCTAATATCTTCCAGGTTCTGGCTGGGGGACCAGAGAGTGGTCAAGACTGATTCCCACGCGGTGGGGATTTCCTCTCACCTGAAAAACACGATTGCTGTTGTTTTAGGGCCCAGGGTTCAGTCTCTTGGTCGCTGTACAGGAAATGTTGTCCAGCTCCTCAGACGCCCTGTTCTCCTGGCGCAGCCGTCTTGTCCCGCATCTAATCTTATCTATGTTAAGGTGACTCCTAGCCAAATTAGAAGAGACAGAAAACTATTGTGTATTTATAGAGGAAACAATTCATTAAGAAATGCAATAACTGTAAATATATATTAACCAAACTCAAGTTTAACAAGCATAAACAAATCTAAATAATTCCCCATATCTGATAAAATATTAATAGGATAAAGCTAAAAACAACAATAATAGAAATGTTGAAAAGCATAAAAATATACAGAGATTAAACAATATACTTTGAATGTCTCTTCCTGAAGAAATTAGAAATAAAGGAAATGCCTCAAGGCTATATACAGTAAGACTACAGCCAACACCATATTAAATGAGAGGAAACTGAGAACATTTCCTCTAACATCTGGGCCAAGTCAAAGTTCTTTACTCTTTCAAATTTTATTTTACATTGTTCTTAACATCGTAGATAAAACAGTAACATAGCAGAAAAAATAAAATGTATACAAATAGAAAAGGGAAAAGTCAAAAAATCCCTGTTTGTAAATGAAATAACCCTGTACTTAGAACCCAAGTGTATGACACTGAGAAATGATTAAAAAAAATAAAACTTTCAGCAAAGTAGCAGGATACAAAATCGACACAGAAAATCAGTAGCTTTTCTATATACTTGCTAATAAAAAAAAAGGGGGGGGAATCCTATTCATAATAGCTTAAATGAAGCTAAGCAATCAGGTAAAAAGCCTCTATAATTAAAATGTTTAAACAGTGAAGAAAGAAATTAAAGAAGACACCAGAAGATGGAAATACCACCCAGGTTCAAAGTTTGTGAAAAAGACTGTGTCACCTAAAGTAGCCTGGAGACATAACAAGTTTGAGGCCGTAGTCCACTGCATGAGACAATATTAGTTGGCCTTAGAAAGGAAGTTATGACATTTGCCACAACATGAATGAACCTGAAGGGAATTATGCTAAGTCAATACAGCAGACACAAAAGAAAATTACTGCATGATCCACTCACAGAGGCAGAGGGTAAAGAATGGCTACCAGGAGCAAAGGTGGCGAGGAAGAAATGGGCAGATGGAGAGTAAAACAGCAGGGACATTTCCTTAGTCAGGGTAACTACTGCTGTGATTAATCACCATGACCAAAAGCAACTTGGGGAGAAAAGAGTTCATTTCACACACAGCTCCATGTAACAATTCATCATCAAAAGCAGTGAGCACAGGAACTCACACAGGACAGGAACCCGGAGGCAGGAGCTGATGCAGAGGCCAGGGAGGGGTGCTGCTCACTGGCTTGCTCCCCATGACTTGCTCAGCCTGCTTTCTTATAGAACCCAGGACCACCAGCCCAGAGATGGCGCCACCCACCATTTGGTGTGTTCTCCCCAACAAACCACTAATTAAAAAACTGCCCTAGAGGCAGCAAAATCTTGTGAAGGCATTTTCTTAATCGAGGTTCCCTCCTCTCAGATGATTTTAGCCTGGCAAAAAACTATCCAGTCTAGGGCTGGAGAGATGGCTCAGAGGTTAAGAGCACTGGCTGTTCATCCAAAGGTTCTGAGTTCAATTCCCAGCAACCACATGGTGGTACACAACCATCTAGAATGAGACCTGGTGCCCTCTTCTGGCATACAAGCATACATGCAGACAGAACACTGTATTAATACATAAATCTTTTTTAAAAATTACATAAATCTTTTTAAAAAATTAAAAAAAAACTATCCAGTCTAGAGATCCAATGTGCAACATGAGGACACAATGTATTAAGTACAAAATACTTTTTGTAAGGTAGATTCTAGCTTTTCTTGTCACAACCAAGTAGCTGTGAGATTATAGATACTTTACTTCACTATATCAATCAATTTACTGTCTATTTGAATCCAATATATGCGATAAATCTCAAAGGTGTGCAGCGAAACATATTTTAAAATAATAGGAGGCCAGTGAGATGGCTCAGCAGGCAAAATTGTTTACAGCCAAGCCTACTGACCTAAGTTCAATCCCAGGGACCCATATGGTGGAAGGAGACAACTGACTCCTGAAAGGGTGTCCTGACTTATAGGCATGTACACACATGGCAGGGGAGGTGGGGAGAGGACACACACAGAGATGAACACAGACACACACATGTACACACATACACTTATAACTTGCACACAGAGAGAAACATACACAAATAAAACTACAAAGTTTTTCTTAATAATAGCAAATGACCAAGATTAACATTAAACTTTAAAAAAACAGCTAAAGAGTAAATTGTGATGTCAATTGTATAATATCATTGTACTTAACACTAATCATAAGAAACAAGAAAAATAACCTCACAGACATGGAAGTTGTTTATCAAGAACCCCTCTGAGCAAGAACTGGTCATTGAACACACCAGCTCATTGGCAAGGGGCTCAGTTTCAGGTCCTATCAGTGTAGTTTCACAGGCAATTACTCTGTATGGAGCAGAGCAGTAGTTATTGTGGTTATGGCTCTGAGTAACTGTGACAGAAGTGGAAATAGGATGACATGAGAAAGACAGACTGCAGGGAGGAGAGCTCAGCATGCAAACATAAGCCATTGGAAACAAGGTGTGAACACAGGAAGGCACCCTAGAGCTGCTCCTGGTCATGGTAAATAGTGCTGTCCAACATCCCCTCCCATGTTGAATGAAGCATGCTACTGCATAGAACAAAACTTAAATTCCCTGGCAATCATCAGTCAAAAACAATCACTTGCTACATGGTGTTCTTGACATGAAAAATACATTATGTTTTTGGAAAGCTGCCCCTTTCAAAGCGGCTAACAATAAAGTGATTTTTTTTTTCAGGCTTCTAAAGGCCCAACTCAAGTTAGCTTATTGTACTTGCATTAATGTGGGATAAATGGAGGGGTAGCATCTGCCATGCATTTCCCTGCTCTTCATGAGGACACCATACTGAGAATTTGAGATAGAAAGGAGTGGAAGCTTTTGAGCTTTGATGTGAAGAAGCTTTTCTTTGGGGGTGGAGTTCTGGGGATCAAGACTTGGGTCTTGTGCATGCTGAGCAAGCACCTTGTCAGCCAACTGTCCTCCACCTTGAGATTTCTTTTTAACTAAGTTTCCTATGAGATGTGCAAAGTGCTGAGGTTTGCAAAATTCTCTCTGCTTCTTCTGCAGAGCCCAGGGTCCTCCACAGTTCCTGGTCCTCTGTTTCTCTAGCATACGCAGTCTTTTCAAGGAATGCTAATAGGAGGGGGGGGGACGATTCTCTGAGTTTAGAGAATAGAAGGGTTAATCACCACTGCTTGGCACACAGCTGCCCAAGCTTGTCACTTGACCCTTACGACACTTGCATTGGGTATTATTTGGTAGGAGGTACATCGGACCCATTTTATAGTCGTTTGCTGGGTGGCGATGCCCAGGATTGGGTGAGAAGTAAATACCAGCTCCGGTGAGCTCCCCTGTATCCACACCTTGGCAGCTGCCCAATCCTATGTGCCAGGAGAGTGAAGCATCAAAGGACCAGGCCAACCTCTTGCCCGTTTTCTGGTTCTTAAGATAGTTTGTCAGTTCCTTTCCAGATTGTGTGTTAGCTTAGTGATTTTAGGGGAAAATGAGATATTTGTTCTTGTTTAAAAGACATAAACCAAACAGTGTTTGGCTGGCTGGGTTCCTGCAGAACCATGTCCTGACACAGAGTCCCTTGCTGGGGGCTCTGGGGACAGGACTGGGGACATGGGATTGTGAGGCAGGAACACACACAGGGGAGGAGGCAGGGCTAAGATAAGCAGGTGCTGTCCAGTCATCTACAGTGATGGGTGATCATTTCAGCCTGTCTCATTCAAAGAGCAGGAACCATAAGTCTCAGAAGAGTCTTCATCAAAGAACAAGAAGCTGAGTACACCTGCCCTCCACCCTCCGTGTGCTAGACAGAGCAAATACAAAGCTGGCTACTCCATGGAGGCCTCTGGGGAGGAAGCAAGAGACTACACAAGCATGCAGTGGTGTGCACAGGTGAGAGGCAGCTGAAGCCCTCTAACAGGGCCTTAGAGGGTTGTGACGTGATGGACAAGATGTGCCCTCGTTCTGGTATGCTCCTGTTTGGTGTGAGTATTTACTCGGAATATAACATCTGCACGTGGCAATGGTGGATCATAACTACTTCCTGGGTTATCACTTCTCTATCCATCAGCTACTGGGGGGAGGGGCGGGAGTTGGGGCAGCTCTCCTGAAACTAAGAATAATGAGGGTGAGCCTGGCTTGCAACCTGGGGAGACTCTTCTGCCTTAGCTTTGCTGTGATCGGTGCCCTGCTGGACCACAAATTCAGCAATTTTGTTGTAATTAATATTTCACTCGGAAACTGTGCCTGAGAGTAAGACTATGCATGAACGGGTCGCGGAAAACAGGGTTATCGTTTATTTGCCCAATTATGTCTAACTAGGAAGCTAAAATGCGTAATAAGACTCCAATAAACATTTTACCACACAGGGGGATTTAACTGAATAATTAATAGCTTTTCCACTCAGCATGAATAATTAAGAAATATAAAGGAAATATAGGCTGAATTTTCAACAAAAGCTTCAAAGACCAATACCAGCCGTGCATTTAACAGCTGCATCCGATGTATCAGGTTGGGGGGGGTATTCAGTTCCTAATGGACCATTCTTTTAGCTCTTGTTATAACATGTTTTGCCCCTGAAGAACAATATCTAGACTTTCCAACACTGTCAGGAGAGGAGACCTCTTACTCTATTTATTGTCCAAGTAGACAACGGGTGTGATTCAAAAGCCAATCAATGGCTTTGGTGTCAATGTGGCATTTGGCAGGATGGGAGAGTTGGATCCCTTAGGTCAGTTTTAGAGATCATCACACTGGTTTTAAATGCAAGTGTTACGTGCAAGATACGCTGGAGGCCATTTATAATGAGCGTCACCCCCTGTACAAACTCATTCCCATGGATTACCACTGAATCTTTGCCCCTACAAGAGGACCTGGCTTTATCTTATCATCCTGGCATCCCTGCACAGCTTAAGGCACTGCTCTGCAGTTCCTCCGAGGGCTTCCCCCTCTGTTCTCAGCACTTGAAGTGTTCGCTTTAGTCTCCCTATCCTGACTTCACTGCTTGGAGTCAACAAGTTTTGTTTGTTTTTTTATTGAATTATGGGGAGTGACTTGGCTGAAACCCAAATGAGAACCATGATTTCTCCCCTAATCACCCCATCAAGGAATAATTAAAATAGCTCCTTGATTAGAAGGGCAACACCCACCCCCGCCTTCTTGTGACTATGTCTCAAAATCAGCACAACATATGTATCTCCGGTTTGATGTGAATATTTACTGCCTCGTCCGGTGAGTCTTGCAGTCCCTTCTGTCTAACAGGAAAGAAAAGTTCTAAGGCAGAAAAACCTAGCCTAGGAGGCGTTGCAGGGCAGGAAGGTTCGTAGAGTGGATTTTTAAAAGATGAAGTTGTAGGCAGTACGGTTCAAGTCCCCACCCCTAGGCCCTTTATCCCACCTCCCCACCCCTACCTCCTACATCCTTCCAGAGCGTGACTGCGATGCCAGGTGGGGCAAGAAAAGCCTGGGAATCTTGCAAGACTTAATGTCAGGCTTTTGCTTTTTCTATGCCTTTCTCTTTTCCATCCTTCCTGGGCCCATTTGTTGATGAGCCACACCGTACCCAGCAGGGCTACCAGGTGGGCTTCTGGGCAGGGTGATGAACATGAAAAGGGCCTGGTGACGTGACAGCCCTTCCCCTGGCCTCTGAGTCCATCTTCCCTGCTTCCCATTTCCTGCAGTTGCAGCTGCCTGGTGCACCAAGTTGGCTTGTACATCACCCTCTCCTTGACTTGTATATTAGGCACATGGTGGGATCCACAAATACTGCTAGAATAAATAGCTGCCCAGATGAATAAATATTCCAGTGAGGACAGATAAACAAACAAAGCTTCTCGTCAAACAAATGAATGAATAAACCAAATAATTACAGGTTGCAAAAAATGGTGAGTGATGAGAAAATAGGTAATTAGGGAGAGAGAAATCCCCCGGGATGGTAATAGAACTGGAGAGAGTGAGACGGTGCAAGAAAAGCCTGGGAATCGTGGAGGCTGGAAGAAAGGGGTAGGCAATGGGGAGAAGGCACTAAGGTCCATTCCTTTTGAGAGATGAGAAGAATGGAGAGAAATGAGGAAGCAAGAAAGATTAGAAGGGGCTCCTGCACAGGCCTGAAGGCTCTGACAAAGAGTTTTCACTGGACCTGTAAGGATTGATCTGTAAGTACCCTGAAAACTACAGGCTCCGAGACTTTCTCGCTACCCCTCCAGAAAAGGGTAGCGAGACTCCATGAGTCTCCATGGTCTAAGTCGGAATCTGGTACCCATCTCACTAATCCCCAAGTATTAAGATTCCTCCTCTCCTTTATGGCTTCAAAAAGAGAAAGCCTTAGCAACACATCCCAGGCCTTAGCAACAGCCCCCAGGCTCGTGTACAGCCCTAGGCTCTGTGATTTCACATTGAATCCAAGCCCTGGGAGCCTCTACTATTTCCAGCTTGGTTGTGGGAACAGGGGTAATGTTTCATTATTAAGATAATTATCTGTTTCTCTTTCTCCCTCTTTCTCTTTCCCTTCCTCTCTCCTTCCCTTCCACTCTTTTATCTCTCTCTCCCTTCACCCGATACTATTCTTTTTTTAAGTTAAATTTTTTTCATTATTATTACTATTATTATTTATTACAATTTATTCACTTTGTATCCTTGCTCTAGTCCCCTCCTTCTCCCCCCCCCTCCACTCACACCCTTCCTCCCTCTTCCCTGCCTATGTCCTGCCCGTAGTCCACTCATAGGGGAGGTCCTCCTCCCCTACTATCTGACCCTAGCCTATCATGTCTCATCAGGACTGTCTGAATCCTCTTTCTCTGTGGCCTAGTAAGGCCACCTCTTCAAGAGGAGTTGACCAAAGAGTAGGCAACCAAGTTCTAAACAACAAAGAGGACCCTAGGGAAGATGCTTAATCCTCATCAGAAGGGTAAACAGGATAGACATCAGAAGTAGAAGACAATGAATATAACAGGAGCCTTCTACAGAGGGCCTCTGAAAGACTCTACCCATCAGGGTATCGAAGCAGATGCTGAGACTCAGCCAAACTTTGGGCAGAGTACAGGGAATCTTATGGAAGAAGGAGGAGATAGAAAGACCTGGAGGGAAGAGGAGCTCCACAAAGAGAGCAACAGAGTGAAAAAATCTGAGCCCAGGGGAACCTGCAGAAACTGATGAATCAAGCAAGGACCATGCATGGAGAGGACCTAGACTTCCTGCTCAGATGTAGCCCATGGACAGCTCGGTCTCCATGGGAGGTTCCTAGTAAGGAGAGCAGGGGCAGTCACTGGCATGATCCTCTTCTTTTGAATGACCAATTCCTAGCTAATCTGAAACTCAACATCACTTGTTTCACTTTCCAGACTTCCACTGTCCCGGAAGTACCAGGTCACTGGTGCAAAGGCAGTCTGGGTGCAGAGCACAGTCTTTCTCTCCCTAAAGAGAAGATGCACTTCTGCCTTGTCCCGACCTTGGAAGAACCCACTAGCTGGCATTACCTCCACCACATCACCCCACATACACACATACACACAAACACTGCTACCATAGTCCATGGAATATTAATAACTCGTGTACAACTAATTCTTCATACAGAGCTCTCCTGACAGATATTTGCAAGGCCTGAGCCTCATCCCTCAGATTCAAGCAAGCATGCTTTTCAGGAAGGATCTGCCACTAAGGATTCAGCCTCACTTCACTCTCAGGGTGGAGTTGGAGTTCAAGCCTGCCAGTCTATTGTGGTGACACTAACTGTAAGATATGAACAAAAGCTTCTAAAAAGAAGCCGTGTCTGCAGAGATGGCTGATTCAAATTTCAGTACTGGGGAGAGGTTTGTTGGACTGTAACAGGTCCAGGAGCTAAGTCCCTTATCGTGGGCTAAGCTGAAGTCCTCTTACCACCATTCCTTGGCCACCTCTGTGTCAGAACCATTGGCTTCCAACAATAGATTTTAAAACTTCTAGAATCTATGAAATTAGCAGGCAACTATCTTTAACCAAGCCAAAAGCTAAGAATGGCATCAGATGCATCTTGACCCTACATAGCAAAGCTCCCCTCATCTCGCTGTACCATCTCTTGAAGTGCCTACCAGTGTGTTTTAAACTTGCCTTGACATATGAGTCTTTTAAATATTTTATTTATTATTCATTTTCTGTGTATGAAGGCTTGTGCACGACCTTGTGCCTGCAGAGGCTAGACAAACACCATTGGACTCCATGCAACCGGAGGCAAAGATGGTTGTGAGTCACCTTGTGGATGATAGAAAATGAACAACGGTCCTCTAGAAAAGCAGGCAGTGCTAACTGCTAAGCAATTTCTCCAACCTGATTTGTGACTTTCTTTGTCCTGTAAAACTATAAAAACTTCATGCAACTCATTCTATTACTGGAATGTAGACTTTGAAGTAACCTAGATATGCTCCCCAGCTATGGGCAATCAAAATGGCTCCAAAATAAACTGTATCTTATTCCCCTTGAGAGGAGAACTGTGTTTCTTGCATTGACAAAAGAACGGCCAAGGAAGAACAGCGGAGTTGTCATCCCTTCTGAAAGCCTTTTCTGCCCAGAGTCATGGAGCTGCCTGAAGAGCTCCCTCCCATCTCCCGGTGAGAAAAACAAATGTCAGTGTGTTGGTGTAAGTAAAGGAGAAATGGGTTGACTCTTCATGTGAACTTCATAGCCGCTTATGTTATAGTGAAATTTCAGACATTCTGGAGGCCAAGAAAATGCTGCAAGTCAGACAGCTCTTGTAAGCCGTGCTTCAGCATGATGCTGACACACACTGAAGTACCCTCACTTGCAGCTGTTTATCAAGGTGCTGCTTGGTTTTTCAGACATGGTCTCATCTATCCTAGGATCTCGAACCCATGATCCTTCTGCCCAGATATCGGGTTATAGGACAATACTGCCATACTCTGCCTCCACTGCCTTTTAAAAAATTAAACTGGGTGTATATGTGTGTGGCATGGGTCCACGTACCTGTGAGTGAAGGTGCCTTTGGACTCCAGAAGAGGACATGTGATTCCCTGGAGCTGGAGTTACAGGTGATTGTCAACAATCTAATGTGGGTGCTGGAAAGCGAATTGGGTCCTCTGCAAAAGCAGTATGTTCTCTTAGCCCCTGAGCCATCTCTCCAACCCCACCTCCACCCTAGTTTGTCTCTAACAGAGAACAGGCGCCATCTTCCAACTGGAGTTGTGGCGGCCAAGGCCTGAGATTCTTGTTAACTAACTTGGGTCATGTGCTCCCCTCTGGAAAACAATTCCACCCAGGTCTAGAGTCACATGTCCAGAGTGGAAGACTGACATTCAAAGGACAGAGTGCTGCTACCAAAAGGAGAGACGAGGCATCAATCAAACATAGTCTCTATTCCATAGAAAGTAAGTCTTAATTGAGTCAACTCAGGAAAACAGGCAGTTCACGCGGCACTTAGTAAGTGTCCAGTAAGTGACCAACGTTACTTGCACTATGGCAAACCCAGGATTTGATTTCTGAAGAGCAGAGAAAATTAAGGTGATTGATGGACAGTCGTAGCTAGAGCCATAAACTCTAGACTCCTTATGTATTTTATTTGTTCTTATTGTTTTTTTTTTTCTTGAGACTATAAATTACAACATTTCCCCTTTCCCTCTCCACTTTCCAAACCTTTCCATAAACACCTCTCTCCTCTCTTTCAAATTCATGGCCTCTTTTTTCATTAATTGTTATAGCATGTACGTAAGTATTTGCATATGCATCTATATTCCTAAGTATAAGCTGCTGAGTTGGTATGTCATGCATGTGTACAGTGCCAGGTTGTTTAGTGTCAACTAAACTAATCCAGAGCAGTCTCTAGGAGTGTTTTCTCATGGTTATTGGCAACTATAGCTTTTTCAGCACCCAGGGACAGCCATTTTGGTTGCTTGATAAAAGAAGGACTTCACAGTTCTGAATGTTCTTTCTTTGCCTTCTTATCTTTTTGTTTGTTTGTTTGTTTGTTTGTTTGTTTGTTTGTTTGTTTGTTTGAATTAATGAAACTTTTAGATCAAGTTGGCAGTGACCTAAATATTTGCAGATTGGGAAGATGTTTGTATTCTGCACCACAGATGCCTGATCCAGAGTGGGTACTTTTTAAAAGTGCTTGAAATTACTGAATTGCTCCTCTGGATGTTGCAGTGTAGTATTATGTTTTCATGGCTGACAGTTTGACACTAGACAACGAATTGGTATGTTCTTCCCTGAGGAGGACCACCTCTCCTGCTCCCTGTACTGGTCGGTTGCTGCAGTTCTTTATGTGGGTTTGAGGCCTCCTGGGCTTTCCCCCATCCAGTTCAGCATGTTCATTGGTGCCATTCTTGTTCAGCTCACATTTGGGTGGTCATGTTGTTGGGACTGTATGGGTATAGATTCTGACATTCTTAGGAGACACAGTCTCGCAGCAAATTCCTTGATCCTCTGGCTCTTACAGTCCCTCTGCCTCCTTTTCCACACTGTTCCCTGAGCATTAGTTAAGGGAGTGTTTTGCTTTGTTTCCCTGTGTTTAAAGTACCATCTAGCCTATGTTTTTTCTGTGCCTCTAGTTCTATATCTACAAACTGCAGATGATATCTCCTCTATCTATATCATACATAGGTTTACTTTTAATCTACTAAGAAACTAGAAATATGCTAAGCAACTGTTATTTATTAGCATTTTATTTTACTACAAAAAAAGACCCCTTGTGCCCACAGCAATTTAAATTTAAGAAAAATGTTTTCATATATATATTCTCCACATAAGCATCCCAGAGCCTTGGAATGTAGGAAGATGGACACAGAAGCACCTGGAGGCCTGGTGTTGTGTCCAGAGAGAGACCCTTTTCTCCATCAGCTGAGACTGGTTGTAGCTTGGTTGTATCCTCATGTGGCAAAGGTCACTACACGCTGGTGCCTGCATCCTGTCCAACAGTACAGGACCGGACAATACTGCTGTGATGGATGGCAACATGCCCAGCTAGAATGGAGCCTCCTTGGTGAAAAGGCAGGAAGCGAATGCCCTGTGAGCAGCCAGTGGCCTCTGCCACGACCTCCCAGTGGTCCCCGTGTCTTTACACACATGGCTTTTTCACAGAACGAAGTTTCCTTTCAGTCCTCAGCATTCACACAGTCTCTGTATTCCTGCTCCTGATCAACTTCCTTTTTCCCTCTCGAAGAAAGACCCTATTACATACAGATATTTGTTAGGTGGTTAATGTTAGGCTTATCACCAAAGCTGCAATCTGAGTTTTAGAATCATTTCCTGGAGGGGAAACAATGATTCCTTTCAGGGTCAGCATAATAACTTTTTTAATTTGAATCTAGATATGGCTTTAAAACATTTTCTAGATTTTATTTTATCATTTGGTGTAATGGGTGGATTGCCTACAGGTATGTCTGTGAACTGCTTGCGTGCAGTGTCCCCAGGGGCCAGGAGAGGGCTTCAGTTTCCCTGGGACTAGAGGTGGAGATGGTTAAACTAGCCTCCCATGCGTGTGCTGGGAATTCAAACTGAGTCCTGTTGAAGAGCAGCCAGTGCTCTCAACTGCTAAACCATTGCACCAGGCCCTAAAATAAAGATTTTTAATTTAAGTAGAATTATCTTTTAAGAAAATATCAAACCATATGGTAGCAGAATAGTGCCCCCAATTTCAAATAATTATCTAAACAACAACAACAAAAACAAACAAACAAACCTCAACGACTCATTTTCTTGGTTATATCTGGGACTAGGAGAATAAAGCTAATCAGACCAAAACCCTCACTGTTATGGTTTGAATTTGAATGATCCTGCCACCACTGTCCCCCCCCCCAGCACACACAGGCACACACACACAGGCGCACACACACACATGCACACGCACCAGCACACGCACAGACACACAGGAACACTTGTTCCTCAGCTGTAGATGGAAGTAGAGCATTGCGGTGCTCCTTTGAGTGACACAGGCTGGCCTTTGGTTCTGGCGATTCCTGTGCTTCCTGGTACAAAGCCATGTGAAGAGCTTCTCCCGCAGTCCTGTGCCACACCTGTGCCAGGGTGGACTGAAACCCTCTGAGACTGTGAGCTGAAGTCAACCTTTGCTCCCTTACACTGTTTCAGCTGGGTACCTTGGAGGCAATGACAAATCCAGCGCCTGTACCTGGCAAGGCAATGCACTGCTCCATGGATGGATGGTACAGCTGCATTGCTCTATCAGTGTTCCAGGACCATTTTATTCTACGAAACAGAGAGCACTTGGTACTATCATTTTGCAGTGTCCACTTTTGTTTTATTTGTTTGTTTGTTTTAACATACTAATATATATATGTATATATATATGTATATATATATATATGTATATATATATATTACATCATATATATATATGATGGTCTCGTTCACAGAAATTGATCTATCAAAATTTAGAAATCCTAGCTGAAAAAAAAAAATACTGTTTGGTTACCTTTGATCAGGCCTTTTGGTTTCAGATGCCCCCATACAAAGCAGCTATTTTGAATGGGTATGTATATATATATTTACACTCTGGCATTTTCCTGAGAGTATTCCAAGTGGTTCCATCAAATTATGTGCCAGTTAGCCCAAATTACACGCAGGAGATGAGCGTGTGAAGTCAAAGCACTGAGATGGTTCCGGATCACTTCAGCCCTCAGCCTCACTTGGCTGGCCAGCGACATTCGCACTTAAGGCACGCGCCCAGCCGCTAGAGTACTCCTTACAAAGGGCGCTCACATGACTGGCAAAGTCACCAGTTCTTCTAAGGCAGTTCTTCCTGAAGCTGCCACCCTCCAGTGCGGTGCCTCACGTTGTGGCGACCCCCCAACTATAAAACTACTTTCATTGCTGCTTCATAGCTGTAATTTTGCTGCTGTTATGAAGGGTATTGTAAATAGCTGTGTATTTCCACGGTCTTAGGCCCTTGTAAAAGGGTTCATGGACAACCCCCAAGGGGGTCGCGTCCCACAGACTTAGAACTGACAGCGGTTTTGTAGCCGCCGGGTTTTTGGGTTTTGGGGTTTGTTTGTTTGTTTGTTTGTTTGTTTTTACAAATTCCGGTGGTTTGTAGGAAGGCGCTCCACCGGAGAGATCACCGTTGAGGGCTCGGTGACTTTTAGCTTCATCCATGTGAGTTAAGTCTCGAGGTGGCTCTTCTCTTCCCTGCCAAGTCCCATGGGTGAGTTATTTCTCTTCATAGGAATCGCCTCCCACCCCACGCTGGGTAGTTCTCCCACAAGGCTTGCATTGTTCCTGGAACACAGTGCTGGAAGGGTTGGCTCTGCTCAGTAGCGACCCCAGCTGCCATCCGAGGCGCAGGGCATCAATCTCACTCACCTTTAACCCCCGTGGAGCATGAGCTCAACTCTACATAGGAAGACATCTATTCCTGGGGTCCACGAGTCTGTAAAATCCCAGCTGGATTCAAAGTCCCCAAAGAATTAGCTGCTTCGAAGGGGTGTGTTTAGAACGGGGCTCAGCAGCGGGCAGCCCCGACAGAGACTGGGAATTCTTCTGGCATGGTCAGACAAAGCCGTGGAGAGGACTCCTTGCCCCGAAGGTCTTGGAGAAGGCGCGAGGACATAGTTCTTGAAGGTTTTGTTATAAGATGTTTAAACTAATTTTTAATGAAGGGTAATCTAGCGAGCTTAATATAATGAAACACAGCTATTTATAACGAGTTTCTTATCAAAATTTAATTGGGCACTCTGAGAGGCGAGGACAGTTTCATGACGGATCACGCTCTTCGCCGGGGACACGAAGAGTGGACATTGAGCTTATTTCCTTGACAGTCTTGCAAAAATCCTTTAATACTGATGCCTGTGTGAGAGCCTTGGTCTCCCTGGTGAGCTATTTTCATCTTGTTCCTACCTCAGTGTCCGAATAACTGTTCTGATTGCTGTGACCTGGCCACTTAAGGGAGGAGGGCAGGGTATATTCTGGCTATACCACACAGCCAGGATGGAATAGCCATGGGAGTGTGCGGCAGGGGGGTCACATTGCCCCTCTCCTCCCCTGGTTCAGGAAGCGAAGAGAAATGAATAGATCTCAGCAGCTTCACTTTCTCATTCCATGTGGTCTGCAAGGACAGCTACGCATGGCACCGCCCACATTCATGATGGGTCTCCACCCCACACCCCCACAGAGGCCCAATCTAGGAAACCCTCCTGGGCCACACCCAGACACGTGTTTCCACAGCGATTCCAACTCCAGGCAAGTTGACAGTGAGGAGGATTCATGACACTCAGCATCTTCCCGGTGCATGGGGATCACGTGATCTTGCCTGTTAGGCTAATGTGCAACAGATAATCACAGGCGTGGTATTTAGGAGAGATTAACTCTGAGAACTGGTCTCTCTGTGGAGATGCAAATGGTTTAGAAGATAATCCTGACCAGAGGAAGGGCCCAGCTTCCCTGTCTAATGATGTCATCCAGTCTTTCATTACTGTTACTGTCTGTTATGTGGGGACCCTTAAATGGGCATATTAATTAATTTTTTAGCAAGGTACAGAAACAGTAACTCGTGTCTTGTGATGTCATGGTGACAATCATTTGGTTTGGTTGGTGTTGAACAGGACACCAATATTCCTGCCAAAACAACTCTATGCTTTAAGGAAAAGACACTTTTGAATGTAACACAGGGCTGGAAAGAGGGGAAGAGTCTTGAGTCAAAGGCCAAAGGACAGTGGGAATGCAGAGAAGAAATGTGACCTTCTGCTCTGAGAACATACAGCCTTCCGAAGGCCTGTGATGTGGTCTGAAGAGAGAGGCTTGTAGTATGCACTCCCGTGCTTGCGTGCGTGTGTGAGTGTGTGGGATGTGGTGTGATGAGTAAGGTATTGTGTTGTGTACTCGTGCGCATGCATGTGTGAGTGTCTATGCATGCATGAGTGTATATGGCGTGTGTGTGTGAGTGTGTGTGAGTGTGTGTGGGTGTGTATGTATTTACCTGTGTGAGATGTGATATGAAGTCTGTAATCATCCCATCTATTTTTACAATGTATTTTGAGATACTAGTAATATAGTAAAGCTATAAAATTTACAAGGATTGTGAAAGAGAACACTTTCCGTTGTTTAAGAACAATAATGTAAAAGGATCTCCAGGTATGTTTCTAGAGGCTGTAGGAGACTTAACAGCCAAAATCAATATAAGGAGTTCAGTGACAGGTATAAAACAACATTTGAAACCATTAAAATCTCACTGATATAGAAATATTATCTTAGAAAAGATATGAAAGAACTTCATAAAAGTAGTATAAAATTTGAGAGAAGATAACGAAGAAGACAGTGCAGTTCAAGCTCAGATACTGATATGTTTAACAACGTATACAGCCTCTGAATCATCTACACATTGGATCCATTCCAACCAAAGTCAGAACAAATTTGTTTTGCATTTTGGTAACTTTTTGTGGAAATTGGTAAGATTATTCTAAAAAGGATAGCAAACAAGCACATTCCTAAGAGGAAAAAAAAATAAGATACAGGATTTGCCCGTTTGGACTGAAATATAAAAATATTAAAACTGGGGAGTCTTTGCACAGTAGCTACCACCGAGTGGAATAAAACACCCAGCCATGACACAACCAGGAACGTGGGAGCAGGTGAGTTATGGCAGAGCTGGCTTTGCAAGGCGGTGGAAACATAATGGCTTCCCAAGTGCTTGGAGCAATGTCAAGTGTTTGCCCATGTGGAAACAATGCAAATTGCATCTTACTTCCGTCAGATGGAAAGAAGGACTCTAAGTAAATTAAGTCTTAAATGGGAAAGGCAAAACCATAAATTCATAGGAGGCAAAAAACAAACAAACAAACAAACAAAAAACCCACAACAAAACCAAAAATCAGTCCTTTATGATTCCACTGGGAGGAAGGGTCTTTAAAACAGACATGTATCAAACATTTCAAAGGGAAAGACTGGTGCAATACATTAAAATCAACAACTATTTTTCATAAGATATCAAAAAAGTAAATAAAAAAACTAAAGTAGAAAATAGGGCTGCTATCTGGGCAGCCAACCAAGGGACATATGGTGGTTACAAAAAGGATCTAAAGACTAAATCTTCCTGCCTCTAGCTCTCAAGACCTGTGATTGCAGGCATGTGCCAGTACACCAAGCACAAACGGACATAAAAACCTTGAAGTTTGATGATGCCCAAGTGTCGGTCAGGATGTGGCGGAATCAGAACCCCCACATCCTGCTAACAGAGGACAGACCAGCACAATCTCCCTGGGGTGCAACCTGGCACTCTGAGATGTGAAATGAACAGGGCAGCACAGTTCAGGCTCCGACACTCATCTCTTTAACAACATGTGTAGGTCTATCAAGTACCAGCGTGCCCACTGGCCAACCCAACTCTAGTTCCTGAGATCAACGCATATGCCTCTGTCAAGGGATGTGTACAAGAGAGCAACTGCAGAGGGCAGAAGTAATCGACCAACAGACAGTGGTAGAGCATATTCGTTGATAGGTTGAGAGCGGTCTAGTCACTCAGTGAGTGTCGCTGGGCAGAGGAAACCAAGGGCTCCAGCTCCACGCACAGAACCCATCCTGAATGCAGATCTGATCTTCCTCACAAAGCATGAAGTTGTCCTGCAGTGTCCTTCAGGGAGGTGACATACACGGAGTACCTGTAAAGAATGGCAACTGTGCGTAGAGTCGAGGAAAGAGCAATGGGGCAAAGCCACGGTGGGGCTTTTCATGTCGAAGTCTTGAAGCTGGGTGTGGGGGGCATTGGTGCCTGCTGTCCTGCCGCATTTTATCTCTGAAATACACTGGAGTGATTTAGTTCTACTTGTTATTTTAGTAAAAATGGAAAGGCATCTTAAAAGCCAGTTTCAGAGGAACACACATGGCTTAATAACGCCCTTTCAGTTCACACCAGCACACACAGGTAAGGGCACACATCAGTGAGGGTGAAAGGCTGCAGTCGCTGAGAATCTTTCTAGGGGAAGAGGGAGGCACGATGGCAGGTATCTTTGTTTAGTGCTGCTGGGGCTAACTACAACATGCATTGGATTTATAAAGAAGTCATTTCTCACCCTTCTGAATGCTGGGAGACAAGTACCAGGGCATGGCATCTGTTTCCATTGTCCAGTGGAAGGAGAGAGAGGGCATGGAAAAGGTTGGGACTGTGCTAGAAATCTCAGACTCCTTTAGAATCGGCAGTAATCTATTCATGAGAATTGAGCCCTCAGACATCCCATTGTTGAAGGTTGATGGATTGGGAATTGTGTAACATGATCGGTGACAGCACATCCAAATCATAACAATAGGAGTCAAGAAAAAGTTGGATACAGTTTTGTGTTTGTTTTTTTTTTTTAATTTTCTGCAATGGGGATCAATTTGCCTATAGGTTGTATAGTTCGAGAGATTTGAAGAGAAATTGTTTGAGGGCAGAATCTCACTATGCAGCCAACTGGCCTGGAACTCTGTGTAGCTCAGGAATCAGGTGGACCTTGAAGTCACAGAGGTCTGCCTGTCTCTGCCTCCTGAGTACTGCGATTAAAGTTATGCGCCACTGTGCCTGCCCCAATCTGTAAAGAACTTGAAGAAAGTAAGGAGGAAGTAAAGGATAGAAAGTAAGAAAATGGGAGAGGATGCATGCAGAGAAGAAAGAAAAAATGGAGGGAGAGGGGAGGAAAGAAGGAAGAGAGGAGTCAGGGGAGGGAGGAAGAAAGGAAAGGAGGAAGGAATGAAGGAAGGAACTGAAGGAATGAAGAAAGGGAGGGAGAAAAAAATAAGGGAGGGAGAAAAGAGGGAGGGAGAAAGGAGGGTAGAAGGCAAGGAGGGAGGGAAGGACAAGGAGGAAGGAAAGGATAAAAAGTAGAGAAACGAGAGGGTCAGGCAGAGAAAAAAGAAAAAGGGAGGGACAGGGAAAGAATGAAGGAAGAGAGGAAGAAGGAAGGAAAAAAGGAAAGAAGGGAAGGAGGGAGGGAAAGGACAGAGGGAGGGAAAGAAGAAAAGAGGGAGAGAGGGAGGAGAAGAAGAGAGAGAAGGCAGGAAAGAGGAAGGGAGGAAGGGACCAAGCCTCTGAGTGTCTAAGGTGGGCTGTGGAGACAGCAAGGCTACAAGTACTGATACAGGTCAGTACTTGTGAGATGCAGCCTTGCCCTCCTAAGGAGCTCTCAGGCTTACCTACAGGGAGTAAGTGCTTGGCTGCTCTCAGCAGGGCTGACCTTCTCTGCTTCAAGGGAGTGTAGGATTGAGTGACTCACAGCTCCCTGCGTCCCAGGAAAGGAAAGGACCTGCCTATGGTTTTTCAGAGGAGACTCCTAAGCTTTGCTTTCACGGAGTTCCTTCAGAAAGTATGCTAATCAAGCGCCTCGGTTAGAAGGGACTTGGATGCTTCACCTCCTCTTATCAATTATTCATAGCATAATTTTTTTCAGAACACTGAGTCCTTAAACACGGTTTCTAAAACAGGCTCAAAATTCTAATATTTTCCTGTGACAAGACTTCACTCGTATCTGAACATTAGATAATATCTTTTCTGATTTCCCTCCACTGGTAAATGCCCCCTCCCCACGGGATAGTAATTCGATTCATAAATAAAATCATTTTTAAATGTTCGGCATTTAAATATACAATGCAATGAGCCAATGTCTCATCACTGTCCTCCAAGTACTGTTTAGGTTTCCAGGCAGGTGTGGCACTGATAAAGGGGGGAAGCTAATGTGATAAATAGAGAGAACGGCTTTAAAAGGGTAGAGAATGCACTGACCTTTTCCAAGGCTGTTTGTAAATTCAGTATTATTTACGGCATGCAGACTTGGAACCTCCGGAGTTTCTGACCTTGAAGACTATATATCCTGGAGCTGTGTTCCATTTGAGTGACTTTAAGACAGTCTGCTGAAGGGCGGGAGACAGTCCCCTTTATCTGGCTGCTTGAGATAGTCCATCACATCTGCTAGGGTACTGTGCCCATTAATGCATTACTGCGCAGCGTCTTCTGTAATTTTCATAAATCACACCTCTTAAGTCTCTTATAATCAAAGTGATATATGGTAGGCATTTTCGGAGTGGAATGGGAAAAAAAGAGAACAACAACAGAAAGGGAAGAGCTAGAAAGGGCAAATATTAAAAAGTAAAGACTCAGGTTCATTAAAAAAAACCAGTCTAAATGTTTGAAATGGTAAAGTGTGTGTGTGTGTGTGTGTGTGTGTGTGTGTGTGTGTGTGTGTGTG